>NW_020825529.1:0-145448 GCF_003286085.1 Drosophila persimilis
GGATTTCCATGTGGATTTGCCACTTGCCTCTGCTTCTGCTTCTGCTTCTACTTCCGCCCCAAGCCATCCATCAGTGGGCCCCATCTAGTGTTGGGTAAACTGCGAAAACTGGGAAAAATGTAAAGCCCTTTCCACTTGAGGAAATTGAGTTATGCTGCAAATCCACACACACTCAAACCTTACGTAAAGAGACAGAAGGTGCTTAGATATATTTCACAGGCGACAAAACTTTCAAGGAGGATTTCCTTTTGGGCTGCAATTAATTGGCGAGGCCCTGAGATACCGACTATGGAAATTGTAGTAAAATTAATCTGAAAATATTCGATACACTCGTAAATATATTCTTACAAATTTAATAGATTTTTAATAGATTTAAATCTAAGTAATTTTTTTTTTATTTTTTATTTTTATTACAAATCAGCTTTACTTAAACTATGATCTAATATTAGTGATATTTACATTGGCTTACTACATATTTTAAGAGTTTAGTGATTAGGTTTATATACAAATTTTAATGATGTGTTATTCAGCAAATTTTTGTATTTTTTATGTTCGATGGGACGTTTGAGTCTGCGTGGGTCTAAGTAAATACTTTATTGACATGTGAGTGTTTCCTTTTCCCCTGAGCGAGAAAATCATGTACTGGGGGCTTCAAAAATATCCCCAATCTTTCGTTTTTCCTCTCACGCAAATTATCATATCGCGGGGCGGGCGGAAATTTCGAAAGTCGCGTTTCCTGGCTTTTTGCCTTGGCCCGGAGGCAGCGGCTTATCCCCGGCACGGTCTCGAGCTCTGCTCCCCCCCGGTTGTTGGCCAATTTGCGTCGATTTTTCGCCCTCTATTTTAAGAGCCGTGAGCCGCCATTTGACCGGGGGCCATTCAACAGAGATCCGTTAAACTGCGGCAGATTTGAAAGCCCGGACAAGATTTAATGAATTTATGTCAAGGTGCGAGGGAATGTCTCTCTCTCCCTCTGTCCCTGTCTCTGGGCGCTGGGCAGTGGACAAGTGTCGGATTTGGTCGCTCGTAGGAGACAGGACCTGTCAACAATAAAGCCTGAATGCCATTTTAATTGGCGCATCGGGGCGTTGGCTGCTGGTCGAAAAGGCGCGAATCCTTGGCAGAGAACTGGCTCCCCCAGGACTGGGTACGGGGGAGGGGGATGCTCCGTTTGGCCTTCAGTCGTTGCGCACAATTAAAAGTTGTCCGCGATGTTTGCCCCCGGACCCGGACCCGCACCCAAGCCCAAACCCCAGCCCAAACCCAAGCCGAACCACAGCCAGGGTCCATTCCGGTCTTGGCCAAAAGTAGCAAAATGAGCAAAAGTTTAGTGAATTAAGTGCATCGGAGAATGGCAGCCCGTGACGGTCCCGGGGAGTGGTCGGCGACAGCTCAAAGGTCACGGGGTCCCGGGAAAAACTTTCCATTGATTTTAGCAGCCACAAGCAGAGTGCAAGATTTCAGGGGAGATTTCAAGCCATAGTATGCCCTGAGTTTAGAGGATACTTAGTCGATCATCAGCCCACATTGATTCGGATACGGACTGAGAATGAATTTCGTTTTGTCGCGGCGAGTGCTGCGGATGGGCGGCTGCCAGGTGCTGGAACCAAACATATATAATGTCCGCCAACTGCTGAAGACCTTCGACACGATCGTCTACGCCGCGGATGGGGTGCTGTGGCGCCTCGATCAGGCACTCACGGGAGCTGCCGATACGTTCAATGCCCTGCGGGCGATGGGCAAGAATTCGTTCATCTGCACCAACAACTCGGAGGCCTCGTGCCGGGCCCTGAGCAAGAAGGCAGACAGCATGGGCTTCCTGATAGCCGAGAACGAGATCCTCTCCTCGGCGCAGGCTCTGGCCCGCTATATGCGAGAGCGGAAGTTCAATCGCAAGGTCTACATCGTGGGTGGCCAGGGCATCAAGGACGAGCTGCGGCAGGTCGGGATCGAGAGTCTGCCGCTGGACTTGGCCTCCACGCAGGAGAACTCCATGGTGGACCAGGTGCAAAAAATGTACTTAGATGCGAATGTGGGCGCCGTGGCCGTCGGCATGGACTTGGGCCTCAATGTGCTGAAGCTGACCAAGGCCAGCATATACCTCCGGGACCCAAAGACCCTCTTTTTGGCCACCAATCGCGATCGCGCCTTTCCAGTGGCTGCCGACCGTCAAGTGCCCGGGGCGGGAGTCGTGGTGGCTGCCATACAGGCGGTGGCGAAGCGGGCCCCGTTCACCTGCGGCAAGCCCAGTCCCTATGTCTGCTCCCATCTGATACGTCAGGGTGTCATCGAGCCGGAACGCACCCTGCTGGTGGGCGACACGTGAGTTTCTCACTCCTATATGGTATTTTCGCTTACTTTCATGCCTTTCCCCCCCCCCGCCCAGCATGTACACGGATATGCAGTTCGGCTACAACTGCGGCTTTCACACTCTACTGGTGGGCACTGGCGTCAGCAGTCTCCAGGATGTCCGCCATGCCCTGGCCTCTAAGCAGGCCTTTGCGTACCAGCAGATACCAGACCTGTATCTGCACAGGCTCTCGGACTTGCTGCCATTCATAACCTCCCGAAACTATTAAGGCCCCTACACCTGACACCTTACCCCTTACACCTTACCCCTTAGACTACATTCATTACTTTAGACAGACAGATAGACACCACGCTCTTACGGCAGTACTTTTGATACCCCTCGCTGTGGGGGGAATGTATAATTGATTGATAATTAAATTTATGTGGCACAGGCGCGCCCTTTAGGGGGGATCCCGAGAAGGGTCCTGAGAGCGGTTAATACGATGTGTACCTATTATTTCTCGGTGCTGGGCTTGCTCTGTTCAAACAGTGCTTTTTGATTGGATCTGAGATCTTGGTTTCTGAGAAAACTCACAATCTAGTACTGGCTGTGTGGAATGTCAATTGTGGTTTGACTGTTTTATTGTTGTTTCAAAATATCACCTACGAGCAGTTGTAGTCCCGTGCTGAGCCATGTTCAAGCGTACCTGCACGGATCTGACCAAAATACCCAAGGAGAAGGTGCGCCAGTGGCTGACCACAATCGAATCGGTGATATTCGATGCCGACGGTGTTCTGTGGCACCTGAACCGGCCGATCAATGGGGCAGTGGAGACCTTTAATATGATCAAGAGCTCGGGCAGGCAGGTGCTGGTGGCGACCAACCATTCGGGTCTGCTCACCAAGGATCTGGCCGCGAAGGCGCACCAGTTCGGCTACGAGATCCAGGAAGAGCAGATACTGAGCTCGGCGCTGTCCGTGGCCAGGTTCCTCAGCGCGAAGGGGTTCAAAAAGAAGGCGTACATCGTCGGGGAGTCGGCCATTGTCGATGAGCTGGCCAAGGAGAACATCTGCAGCTTCTCTGTGGGCAAGGAGAAGCTGCTCAAGCCCATGGAACAGTTTGCCAAGGATATGTACCTGGATCACGAGGTGGGCGCCGTGATAATCGGCAAGGATGAGAGCTTCAATGTGCCGAAGATAATCAGGGCCAGTTCGTACCTCCAGGAGCCGAAGGTCCTCTTCCTGGGCACCTGTCTGGACACCGCCTATCCGGTGGGCAAAAACCGGATGATTGTGGGCGCCGGTGCCATGGTGGCCGCCGTGAAGGCCATCACTGGCCGAATGCCGCTGATTTTGGGCAAGCCGAATCCCCTGATGGTGGAGCAGCTGCTGCAATGCGGCGTCCTCAAGCGGGAGTCCACGCTGATGGTTGGCGACACGTAAGTGGTCCGTCCTCCTGCCCCACCTGCTCTTACCTCACCCGCCTATTCCAGTCTCTACACGGACATTCTGTTCGCCAGCAACTGCGGCTTCCAATCGCTTTTCGTGGGCACCGGCGTCAGCATCTTGAAAGAGGTGCGCCAGATTTGCAATGACGAAGGACACAGCAAAGTGGACATGATCCCAGACACCTATCTGCCCTCTCTGGGACACTTGCGGGAGTTCCTCTGCTAGATCTGTCGATCATGAACACAACACATGAATGCATGCCCATCCATCTCGTACACCTTCTAAATGTAATGCTTCCGGTAATCACCGGATAGCACTCACGGGACACTGTCGAACTAAGAATTATTACGGGGCCGGGGCACCTAGGCAATCGCCGGATAGTACTCACGGGACACTTTCGAACTAAGAATTGCTACGGGGATCGGGGATATCGACAAGCATCGCCGAGGGTGCCTAGGCAATCGCCGGATAGCACTCACGGGACACTGTCGAACTAATAATTGCTACGGGGGTCGGAGACAGGGTTAGAGAGAGACAGGGCGGAGAAAAAATGAAATTGTTTTCTTGATGCTGGCTATAATAATAATACGATCCAATTCCGCACTCTAGAAGATATAGTCATCTTCTACGATTCTGCGTTTTTAGTTTTCTCGTATCGTCGAAATTGTGGCTGCCACAGATTTTCGCACTTTGTGGGGGCGGAAGTGGGCGGGGCAAAGTTTTGAAATATTTTTGGAGCAGTGACATATCACAGAAGTCTGGATCCAAAACATCGTTGCTCTAGCTCTTATAGTCTTTGAGCATTAGGCGCTGAAGGGGACGGACAGACGGACGGACGGAAAGACGGACGGACAGACGGACAGACAGACATGGCTCAATCGACTCGGCTATTGATGCTGATCAAGAATATATATACTTTATGGGGTCGGAAACGATTCCTTCTGAACGTTACACACATCCACTTTTACCACAAATCTAATATACCCCAATACTCATTTTGAGTATCGGGTATAACGAGGGGGAACGTTGTGAGTTGCTGCGGACACCGCAACTCTACAGTTATACCCGATACTAAGTCAGTATGGCTCTCCTCCGGCAGCGCCGCTAATATTAAACGACACGACAAAGAGTGCGTGCGAGAGAGACAGAAAATCAGTCTGAGCGTGACGTCGGGCGCTGCGTAGCCAATGCAAATTGATTTGTTCCTTTTGGCTACAAAAATTATCTGATCTGATCCAGATTCAGCAATCTGATAGATATGGTCATTATCTATGATTCTGCGTTTTTAGTTTTCTCAAATCTGCAATATTGTGGATGCAACAGATTTTCGTCCTTTGTGGGGGCGGAAGGGGGTGGGGCAAAGTTTTGAAATATTTTTGGAGCAGTGACATATCACAGAAGTCTGGATCCAAAACATCGTTGCTCTAGCTCTTATAGTCTTTGAGCATTAGGCGCTGAAGGGGACGGACAGACGGACAGACGGACGGACGGACAGACAGACGTGGCTCAATCGACTCGGCTATTGATGCTGATCAAGAATATATATACTTTATGGGGTCGGAAACGATTCCTTCTGGACGTTACACACATACACTTTTACCACAAATCTAATATACCCCAATACTCATTTTGAGTATCGGGTATAAAAAAAAACGAGGGGGAACGTTGTGAGTTGCTGCGGACACCGCAACTCTACGGTTATACCCGATACTAAGTCAGTATGGCTCTCCTCCGGCAGACGCCGCTAATATTAAACGACACGACAAAGATTGCGTGCGAGAGAGACATCTGATCCAGATTTAGCAATCTGATAGATATGGTCATTCTCTATGATTCTGTGTTTTTAGTTTTCTCGAATCTGCAATATTGTGGATGCAACAGATTTTCGACCTTTGTGGGGGCGGAAGGGGGTGGGGCGAAATTCTGAGATATACGTTTTATAGTGAGATCTAACAGGAGTGAGGATACCAAATTTGGTTACTCTAGCCTTAATAGTCTCTGAGATTTGTGGTTGCCCCAGATTTTCGTCCTTTGCGGGGGCGGAAGGGGGGTGTCGAAATTTTGACACAAAACGGTCAAGGTCCGATATCACAGGAGTGTGGATACCAAATTTGGTTGCTCCAGCTTTTATGGGTTCTGAGATCCTTGAACTCATATTTTGCAATTGGCAAAACCGACCATGAAACCTGTGTGTTAGAGAGAGACAGAGCGAGAAAGAGTGAAATTATTTTCTTGATTCTGGCTATAATAATTATACGATCTGGTTCAGATTTTGCACTCTAGAAGATATGGTCATCTTCTACGATTCTGCGTTTTTAGTTTTTTCGTGTCGTCAAAATTGTTGATGCCACAGATTTTCGTCCTTTGTGGGGGCGGAAGGGGGTGGGGCAAAGTTTTGAAATATTTTTGGAGCAGTGACATATCACAGAAGTTGTAAAGTAGTGATCCTAGGCTGGGGTCAGGCTCAGTCTGCCCAGGGTCACCTACAGTTTATTTGTAAGTTGCTGAGACGTTGAGACTGGGGGGAGGGAAGGCGGGTCGTTGGCGCATGGATCGCCGAGCCGCCGTCAACGACGGGGCCTTCGGGAGAAATAAGGGTGGGGGGGGGGAGAGCGGGCGTGGGGCCGGGCGGCGCGAAACTCACCCGAGACGCTGCACTCCCCGACTTCAGCAGGGTAAAACCCCTGTTGCCAAGGTCGAGGTGGGCCGCGGATCCGGGGAGGTGAAGGAAAAGGATAAGGGGGGGCGCCTCTGTCGAAACGCGTACCACTTCTCACTCCAGCAGGGTAAAACCCTGTTGCCAGAGGCAGAGCGGGAGCGTAGCGACCGAGAACAGTCAGGAAAACGGATGGGGAGGGGGTGGAGAGATGACCGCAGTCGGTGGTCCGACCGGAGAAAACAAATGGAAGCCAACGCGTTCTTAATTCTATGATCGAAGTTTTATTGGATTAATTCCCCTCGCACTCCCTTCTACTCCTACTACTACCTTGGCCATCGGCCAGCTCACCCGCGGATCCGGCGCCTGTGTTCCCGCAGCTCCTCCATGCTTTTTTTCTCCTCTCTGGCGCGCGGCCGTTCAACACTTTTCTTTATCTCTTCACTTCGATGTCCGCGACGTTCCGTCTTCGCTCACTTCCAAGAATCGACTCCTTCTCTCGCCACGGTCGCTCGACGTTCTCCCCACGCCTCGCGCTCGTTTTCGGGCCAACGGGACTTTTCCGAAAGAGATCCGCTCTGCTGCCGGCTGAGCATGGCTCTCTCTCCTCGCCGTCTTCTTTGCGGTTGTTCCGTGTGAGCTGGCCGTTTGGCGGGATTTCGGCTATGCAAAACATAACTAGCTTATTTACTACTATAGCATATGATTGTGACTAATCCAATTATTATTATTATTATTATTATTCTTATTACTATGTGAGGGTCCCAGTATGGGTCCTCACACCCTCTCCTTACTTCGGGGGGCCCGTGAGCGAATAGTCACTTTGCTCGTCTTGCTGATGTGGACCTGGAAGAAGGTGTTGTCCGCCTCTGCCAAGAATCGGACATCTTTACGCCGCGGGTTGACGAGTTGTGCCAGGAGCCGGGCTTTCAGGGTGTCTGGCAGCCGGCCGTCGGGCGTACGTACTCTCCAATCCGCCTCCCCAGTCACCCAACGAACGGCTGGGTTGGGGGTCGACGTTTCTGGTATCTCCGGACGGCCGCCGTCGATATGTAGGATGGCGTCCAGATCGCGGACGGCCGGTAGCTCTGCGTCTTCGGTGGCGATGTCTTCGGGACGCAGGATGGCGTCAAAGTTGCTGACGGCCGGTAGTCCTGCATCTTCGGGGGCGATGTCTTCGGGACGCAGGATGGCGTCAAAGTTGCTGACGGCCGGTAGTCCTGCATCTTCGGGGGCGATGTCTTCGGGACGCAGGATGGCGTCAAAGTTGCTGACGGCCGGTAGTCCTGCATCTTCGGGGGCGATGTCTTCGGGACGCAGGATGGCGTCAAAGTTGCTGACGGCCGGTAGCCCTGCATCTTCGGGGGCGATGTCTTCGGGACGCAGGATGGCGTCAAAGTTGCTGACGGCCGGTAGTCCTGCGTCTTCGGGGGCGATGTCCAACCCGTCTATCCGTTCGAGAAGGTTGAGCGTATCAAGGGCCCCGAAGAGTGCCGGAAGCGGTGGCTCTTCCCAGCGGAGCACCTCTTTTTCGAACTCCGTCGGCTCGAATTGCTGGCGGTATCCGCGTGCGGTGGCACCTGGCAGCCCGTCAGGGATAGTGATGGCCTCTGCCCCCTCGTCGGGGCTCGGACCCGGAGCGGTGTAGTCGGCTGCTTCTCCTACGGTGGCGTGTCCAGGGCCCTGCGCGTGCTCTTCGGCGACTTGGTCGGGGTTGACCTGGCTGGGGCCCTGAGCATGGGTGAACGTGGCTCTGGCGGCGTTGCCAGGGCTTGGGTCCCTGTACGTCTGGGCCACGTCTCCTATAATATTGACGTGATCGGGGTCGGAATCGTGCCCCTCGATGATCTGGTCGATGCGGGGCCAGCTTACGACGTCGCCGCATAAATTTTCCCAGCTGAGGACCTCTGGGTGGACTTGGAATTCTCGCGGAGTGGGGCGAAGAATCAGTTCCTCGATGATCTCCCAGTCGACTGGGGGCTCCGGCCTGGCTTTTGTCGTAGTTCTCCGTCGGCGGGGGTCTCTCGCATTCGCTGAGCTGTGAATAGGAATGGACTGGTTGACTACAGGCAAGAAATACTTTGATACTCTATGAGTGCGGCGGAGCGGTTATAGACTTAATGAGAATCTCCAAAATGTCGGCCTTGGTTGGTCCCTTCGGTACAATCACGGTTGCGGTTTGCCCTTGAAGGAACAGCCACGCCCGCTTCGTTTGGTGCGTCGTTCTTCGAAGGATGTCCGGGTCCCGGAAGCGGATGTGTCCAGGAGAAGCGGCCACGCACGCCTCGTTCGGTGCGTCGTTCCTCGCAGGATATCCGGGTTCCTGAAGCGGATGGGTCCAGGAGAAGCAGCCACGCACGCCTCGTTCGGTGCGTCGTTCCTCGCAAGATATCCGGGTTCCTGATTGGTTTCGTCTCTGTGTATCCGGGGTGTCAGCATCGTCGTGGCGGTTTGAGTAGATCTGCGTTGTAATCAAGATTGTTGTATATTGGTTCGGTCAGGGTCGTCTTCACTGTCCGTCCTGATCTGGTCGGCCTTTTCGTCATCTTCGTCGATGGTCGGGTAGAACGCCTTCAGGTCGTTCAAACTGGCTGATCGCTGCTTACGTCCGTTTAGAACCTGTAATCGGACGAGATTCGGAGAGAGAAACTTGGTCACCCGGTATGGTCCCTCGAATTTCGTGGCCAACTTGGAGGCGAAGCCTTCGGCTGCTTTGGACAGAGTGTGGCGACGTAACATCACTTGGGATCCAATAGCCGGTTTCCATTCCCTACGGCGGAGGTTGTAATGTCGTTTTTGCTCCTCTGATGCTTTGTCGCAGTTTGTTTTTGCGATTTCGAACACCTCTCTCATCTGTCGTGCCCTGGTCTCCGGGTCGGCGATGCTAGTTCCCGTTCCTGGCGTAACCTCGTCGTACAAGGCGCCTGGCAGTCTTGGCTCGCGACCTTGGATCAAAAACGCGGGGCTGAATCGCGTCGAATCGGACACGCTTGAGTTGATCGCGAGCGTGATTTCTGGCAAGAGCTCGTCCCAAGTGTTCTGTTTTCCGTCGATGTATTGCGCCACCATCGTTTTAATTGTTCTGTTCGCGCGTTCTGTTGGATTTTGTTGGGGAGTGTACGGGGCAGTATGCTGAAGTTCCATCCCTAGCCTTTTGCAGAATCCTTTGAACGATCGGCTGGTAAACTGTGCCCCATTGTCGCAAACGAAGGTACGAGGGGTACCAAAGCGGCTTAGGATTCTTTCTCGGAATGATCTTTCCAGGTGTGGCGTAGTTGCCTTGCGTAGAGGCACCAGTTCGACCCACTTACTAAATGCGTCGAAGAAAACCAGGAGGACGGTGTTTCCATGTTTGGAGCGGGGCAACGGCCCAACAAAGTCGGCGCATAACACGCTGAAGGGTTCGTCAACTTGTCTGGTGAACATTTTCCCCGCCGGTTTGAACTGGCTCACCTTGTATTTTTGGCACACTACGCATTGGCGAACGTATCTGGCGACTTCTCGGAACAGGCCTGGCCAGTAGTACTTTTGGGCGACTCGTGTGCTTGTTTTTCGGATTCCTAGATGTCCGGCCGTCGGGTGGTCATGGCATTCTTTTAGTACGCGTCGTCTATGTTCTGCAGCGACGCAGAGTTTCCATGGGGTGGAGTCTTCTTCTTCGGGCACGGTGTGCAGGCGCCGATACAGTTGTCCACTCTCGCTTCGGTAGTCTTCATATTTGCCCGGCTGCTGCCTGATTCTCGCCAACATTTTCCTGATCCACTTGCACTGTGACTCCTCCTCCAGAGCTTGATGTAGTAACTCCAATGGTTGGCGGGAAAGTGCATCTGCTACCACGTTCTGCTTCCCTCGGCGATAGTGAATATCGAATTGATACTGTTGCAGCTCTAAAGCCCAACGTGCTATCCGTCCAGTGGGGTTGTCGATCGAGTTGATCCATTTGAGGGCGAGATGGTCCGTGATCACGTCAAATCGGTATCCTTCCAAGTAACAGCGCAGCTTGCGGATTGACCACACTATTGCCAAGCATTCCTTCTCAGTAACGGAGTAGTTCTCCTCGGCTTTGGACAAGCGTCGACTCGCGTAGGCTATTACTCGTTCCTCGTCCCTTATCTTTTGTGTAAGGACGGCTCCTAATCCTTGTTCGCTAGCGTCGGTTTGCAATGAGAATTTTTCAGAAAAATCAGGGCAGGCGAGGACCGGCGCTTCAGTTAACCTGATCTTCAACTCCTCGAAGGCTTTCTCCTGTTCTTCCGACCATTTCCATTGCCGATCTTTCCTTAACAACGCCGTCATGGGTTCTACTATTTCGGAAAAGTTGGGTACAAACCGCCGGTACCAGGAGGCCATGCCGATGCATCGGCGAAGTTCCTTGACACCTGCCGGGGGTTTCAGGTTGCGCACTGCGGCGATCTTGTCAGGATCCGTGTGTATGCCGTTCCCGCTGATGACGTGTCCTAAATACTTCAGTCTGCGTTTGAAGAAGCTGCATTTGTCCTTGTTGAGTCGAAGATTAGCCTTGCGCAGCCGCTGTAGAACTGTCCCAAGATGCCGCATGTGGTCCTCCACGGTGTGCCCGATGACGATAATGTCATCAAGATAGGCGAATGCGTGTGGTTCCATGTCGGGGCCAATCACGCTATCCAGTGCTCGCTGGAAGGTCGCGCCGGCGGAGTGAAGGCCAAAAGGCATCACTTTCCAGTGAAACAATCCGCGGCCCGGCACGGTGAACGCCGTGCACTCGCGGCTGGTTGGGGCAAGCGGAATTTGCCAGTAGCCGCTCTTCAGGTCCAGGGTCGATATGTACCTGGCATCTCTCAGCTGTTCCAATATGTGTTGAATCCTGGGGAGGGGATACGCGTCGGGGATCGATCGCGCGTTCAACTGTCGGAAGTCTATGCACATCCTGATGTCACCTGTTTTCTTGCCCACGAGGACGATTGGGGCGCTATGTGGACTCTTCGAAGGTTCAATCTGCCCTTCCTTAAGCAGTTCGTCGACCTGTTTATTAATGACGGCTTGCATAGCGGGGTTTTTTGGATAATAACGTTGTTTTATCGGCTTGTTGTCGCGCATCACGATGGTGTGTTCTGCAATGGGGGACACTCCGCTGAGGCCGTCGAATTGTTTCAGTTCCTGTTGCAACCATTCGGTGATCCGGGGTTCCAGGGGTTCGTCGTCTTCGGGCTCGAATCCAGGGGTCAAAACGTCGGGCAATTGGGATATATTCACGGTGGCCACTGTTGCTCCTTGTGTCCGTTCCCTGGTGCGCCTACGGCGGGGCCCGTTGTCGCCGATGCCGGGCTCGAATCGCACTCGTTTCTTGGATCGCTGCTGTACCTCGTGTACCCGGAAGGGGTTTTTCAGCATGGCTCTGTGGTCGAGGCCGGGGAGCGCCGATGTCCATCCGGGTTGGTATCCTGCCGGGGTCGAGACCTCGCCCGAATTCCTAGAATTCCTTGAAGGAACGGCCACGCACGTCTCGTTTGGTACGTCGTCCCTCGCAAGTTTTTCCCACCTCACCATCATGGATCCCAGGGGATCGGCCACGCGCTCCTCGTTCGGCACGTCGTTCCTCGTCGGTTCTTGATGCTGGGCGACCCGGTCTCGGCTGAGATTCGTAGGTTGATCCAGGCGGGCTGTGGATCCTATGTATTGAGTCCTGGTATCATGGCTGTGTTTAAATTGCAGGCGCAAGGGGACTCCTCCACACTGCAGGGTCGCGTCTATTCCGCATAGGAAATCCATCCCGAGGAGGACGTCATCCAGCACGTCTTTCATTACTAGCACCGGCATCTTTACTTGTTGATCTCCTAGTCGTATGTCTGCCATCAGCGCCTGAGTCAATTCCCGGAGGGACCCATCCGCCAATCTGATCGTCGTTCGTACCATCGCTATACTCTGTCCGTTGTCCAGCTCCAGGGCTTTGCGTTCGCTAACGAAGCTCCGTGTGGCGCCTGTGTCCAGAGTAGCGAGTAGGTCCTCTCCTTCCATGGTTACTTGCGCGCGAATTCGTCCTCTCTCCAGCCGCAGGGTTCCCTTTACTGCCTCGGGGTGGGATTGGCGGTCTTCGCCCGGTCCCCTGCCGAGTGAAGCGCCTGTCCGTTTCCCGACGAATTCCTGCGACAGCATTCGATGGTGCGTAGCCCGCGACGGCCGCAGTCCCAGCAGTATAAGACTTGGGGCTGTTTACACTCCCTGGAAAAGTGTCCGGACCCGCCGCAGTTCCTACAAGCATGCTGCACGTCGATTATGGGGTCGGCGTCTTGGAGGATGGTTCCATTCCTGACATCCGGCTGCTGCGAGTCCGTCGACCAATCCCTCACCTGGGTTCTATCGTGCCGGAGATCCTGTGTCCTCGCAGCCGCGTGATTCCTTGGTCCTCGTTGACCAGCCGTTGGCCCTAAAGTTTCCCGCGGACGGGTGTCTCGTGCTTGGTTCGCGTATCCCGTGAGCTCCGACGGTCCCTTGTTACGCGTCACCTCGAAGTTCACAACTAGTTGCGTTAATTCGGAGAGAGAATCAAAATCTTTTCGTCTCGTAAACAACTGGTATTCCGGGAGCATGTTATCGTATATCCTTTCCAATTCCTGAGCCTCGGTGTATCCCGCGCGCTGCATCATTAGTCGAATGTCCACGAGGTACGTTTTAAACGCTTCTTTTGGTCGTTGAAAATGGGTTCGGATCTCGTCTTCTAGCCGTTGAAAGTACCGGGGAGGCAAAAAAAACTCTGAAAACTCTTTGCGAAAGGTCTCCCATGGTTCTCCACTAAGGCGGCTCGTTCGAAACCAACTCTCGGCCCGACCGGTCAACAACACGAGGATTCCTTGTGATAAGTGTCGTAGATCTATCTTATAAGTGGCTGCCCTCTCTTGCACGGGCTCAAGGAAACTTAACGGATCGCCGGACCCATCAAACACGATTCCCCAGCGGACCATTTTCTCGGTGATCGCAGCGTTAAAATGCTCTTCGTTCCAGGTGGACCCCTTCGTTGGTGGGTCCTTGCTACCGTGCAGGTTTCTCTGCGCGGCACCGACGTCGATGCCATGGAGCAGGCTCTCTGCCGGCACAGCGGATCCCGACGCCGCGATACTACGGCTACTGGCGGGTACGACATCATACGCAGCCGGGGGATGGGGTTGTAGGCTAAGAGGCGCGAGTGTAGAAGGGCGGGGAGAAAGTGGTTTAACCTCTGGAGTCACGGCGACTCCGTACTGGGCCTCCAATTCCTCCAACCGAGCACGCGCCGTACTTGGTAAATCGGCCGAGTTTGCGAAGGTCGCGAGTCGACGTCTCAACTCTTCGACAGTTCCAGCGCTGTCTAACCCAAGCTCCGCGGTAATCATCTCCAACTCGTTCTTGCGCCTGACCGAAATCCACTTGACTCCCATGTTGAGTTGGTCCGGGTCACTGTTGCTGCACGTGGTCTACGATCAAATGTCGGGGGCGTCGCCCGAGGAGTCGAAAAACGTAGCTAAGGACGCGGCGAGAGACGGGGCTCTGAATCCTTAAACGGCGAGGACGCGTGCGAGGCTATTCGGTGGTGAATTACCGGTGGGCCGTCTTGGTCGGGGACCTGGACACGGGGGCTGGCAATTAACACGCGCTTGTTCAGGGGTACTTTAGTCGTTGGTTTCTGCAGGACTGTTCCGGTTAGAATGCGTTGGTTCGAGTTCGGTTTCGGGGGGAGCGCGAGGTGGACAGAAGACGCGGGATCGCTGTCGTTGTATGCTGCGGGATAGGGACCACTGTATGCTGCGGGATAGGGACCACTGTATTTTGCGCGTTGTGTACTGATCGAAGGCAGGGGATCACTCTGTTCCACACGTTGTATGTTGACCGAATCCTGAGGATGACTGTCTCTTGCGTTGTATACAACCCGGCTTATATTGGGTCTGGCTGAACGGCCGAGCCTCTGCCGACGTCGACGTCTCGGAATCGGCCGAGAACACCACGCGAGAGAGCCGCGGGCGAATGGTTAGGTAAATAGTCGAAGATCGGGGGGTGCGGGTAGTATGAGAAAGGGATAATTTCATGTATTATACTCGTGGGTCGTTCGGCGCATGCCCGCCGCCGACGCCCAGAACTGTTCTCCGGTCTTCACTCCCTCTCTCCCCACTGAAATGCAACAGAGATCTGGCTGCCCTTGGCTCTTTCCCCACTGTACCGGGCGCTATGATCCCGCATGGTTTTGCCTGAGTATAACGGAATTTTCGTTCTGCTTTGCGTGCTGCTTCGTCGCTGGTGCTTCACTTGGATTTTTTTTTTTTTCTCTCTTTCTGCTGGGCATGGGAAGGGCATCACTATGCTTTGCTTGGCTGCGGGCTGTACTTTCATTCTGTCGTTTTCCTCTCTCATTTCCTCTTTTATTTGATGACGGCTAACGGGGATTGTACAGCTTTTCAGCCACGCTTTGCTCGCTGCTGGCCTGTACATTCGTATCGTATTTTCTTATTGATACCCTATAAATTTCTCCTCGGTTTGATGCGGCACTACCTACGCGATCTACTTGTGGGTCTTTAGGCCACGAAGGGTGAAATCCCCCCCAGAAAACTATCGTTTGAATTGTCTCAACAGTCCCTGCTCGGGCGCCATCTGTAAAGTAGTGATCCTAGGCTGGGGTCAGGCTCAGTCTGCCCAGGGTCACCTACAGTTTATTTGTAAGTTGCTGAGACGTTGAGACTGGGGGGAGGGAAGGCGGGTCGTTGGCGCATGGATCGCCGAGCCGCCGTCAACGACGGGGCCTTCGGGAGAAATTAGGGGGGGGGGGGGAGAGCGGGCGTGGGGCCGGGCGGCGCGAAACTCACCCGAGACGCTGCACTCCCCGACTTCAGCAGGGTAAAACCCCTGTTGCCAAGGTCGAGGTGGGCCGCGGATCCGGGGAGGTGAAGGAAAAGGATAAGGGGGGGCGCCTCTGTCGAAACGCGTCCCACTTCTCACTCCAGCAGGGTAAAACCCTGTTGCCAGAGGCAGGGCGGGAGCGTAGCGACCGAGAACAGTCAGGAAAACGGATGGGGAGGGGGTGGAGAGATGACCGCAGTCGGTGGTCCGACCGGAGAAAACAAATGGAAGCCAACGCGTTCTTAATTCTATGATCGAAGTTTTATTGGATTAATTCCCCTCGCACTCCCTTCTACTCCTACTACTACCTTGGCCATCGGCCAGCTCACCCGCGGATCCGGCGCCTGTGTTCCCGCAGCTCCTCCATGCTTTTTTTCTCCTCTCTGGCGCGCGGCCGTTCAACACTTTTCTTTATCTCTTCACTTCGATGTCCGCGACGTTCCGTCTTCGCTCACTTCCAAGAATCGACTCCTTCTCTCGCCACGGTCGCTCGACGTTCTCCCCACGCCTCGCGCTCGTTTTCGGGCCAACGGGACTTTTCCGAAAGAGATCCGCTCTGCTGCCGGCTGAGCATGGCTCTCTCTCCTCGCCGTCTTCTTTGCGGTTGTTCCGTGTGAGCTGGCCGTTTGGCGGGATTTCGGCTATGCAAAACATAACTAGCTTATTTACTACTATAGCATATGATTGTGACTAATCCAATTATTATTATTATTATTATTATTCTTATTACTATGTGAGGGTCCCAGTATGGGTCCTCACAAAGTCTGGATCCAAAACATCGTTGCTCTAGCTCTTATAGTCTTTGAGCATTAGGCGCTGAAGGGGACGGACAGACGGACGGACGGAAAGACGGACGGACGGACAGACGGACAGACAGACATGGCTCAATCGACTCGGCTATTGATGCTGATCAAGAATATATATACTTTATAGGGTCGGAAACGATTCCTTCTGGACGTTACACTCATCCACTTTTACCACAAATCTAATATACCCCAATACTCATTTTGAGTATCGGGTATAAAAAAAAACGAGGGGGAACGTTGTGAGTTGCTGCGGACACCGCAACTCTACGGTTATACCCGATACTAAGTCAGTATGGCTCTCCTCCGGCAGACGCCGCTAATATTAAACGACACGACAAAGATTGCGTGCGAGAGAGACATCTGATCCAGATTTAGCAATCTGATAGATATGGTCATTCTCTATGATTCTGTGTTTTTAGTTTTCTCGAATCTGCAATATTGTGGATGCAACAGATTTTCGACCTTTGTGGGGGCGGAAGGGGGTGGGGCGAAATTCTGAGATATACGTTTTATAGTGAGATCTAACAGGAGTGAGGATACCAAATTTGGTTACTCTAGCCTTAATAGTCTCTGAGATTTGTGGTTGCCCCAGATTTTCGTCCTTTGCGGGGGCGGAATGGGGGTGTCGAAATTTTGACACAAAACGGTCAAGGTCCGATATCACAGGAGTGTGGATACCAAATTTGGTTGCTCCAGCTTTTATGGGTTCTGAGATCCTTGAACTCATATTTTGCAATTGGCAAAACCGACCATGAAACCTGTGTGTTAGAGAGAGACAGAGCGAGAAAGAGTGAAATTATTTTCTTGATTCTGGCTATAATAATTATACGATCTGGTTCAGATTTTGCACTCTAGAAGATATGGTCATCTTCTACGATTCTGCGTTTTTAGTTTTTTCGTGTCGTCAAAATTGTTGATGCCACAGATTTTCGTCCTTTGTGGGCGCGGAAGGGGGTGGGGCAAAGTTTTGAAATATTTTTGGAGCAGTGACATATCACAGAAGTCTGGATCCAAAACATCGTTGCTCTAGCTCTTATAGTCTTTGAGCATTAGGCGCTGAAGGGGACGGACAGACGGACGGACGGAAAGACGGACGGACGGACAGACGGACAGACAGACATGGCTCAATCGACTCGGCTATTGATGCTGATCAAGAATATATATACTTTATAGGGTCGGAAACGATTCCTTCTGGACGTTACACTCATCCACTTTTACCACAAATCTAATATACCCCAATACTCATTTTGAGTATCGGGGTCGAGACCTCGCCCGAATTCCTAGAATTCCTTGAAGGAACGGCCACGCACGTCTCGTTTGGTACGTCGTCCCTCGCAAGTTTTTCCCACCTCACCATCATGGATCCCAGGGGATCGGCCACGCGCTCCTCGTTCGGCACGTCGTTCCTCGTCGGTTCTTGATGCTGGGCGACCCGGTCTCGGCTGAGATTCGTAGGTTGATCCAGGCGGGCTGTGGATCCTATGTATTGAGTCCTGGTATCATGGCTGTGTTTAAATTGCAGGCGCAAGGGGACTCCTCCACACTGCAGGGTCGCGTCTATTCCGCATAGGAAATCCATCCCGAGGAGGACGTCATCCAGCACGTCTTTCATTACTAGCACCGGCATCTTTACTTGTTGATCTCCTAGTCGTATGTCTGCCATCAGCGCCTGAGTCAATTCCCGGAGGGACCCATCCGCCAATCTGATCGTCGTTCGTACCATCGCTATACTCTGTCCGTTGTCCAGCTCCAGGGCTTTGCGTTCGCTAACGAAGCTCCGTGTGGCGCCTGTGTCCAGAGTAGCGAGTAGGTCCTCTCCTTCCATGGTTACTTGCGCGCGAATTCGTCCTCTCTCCAGCCGCAGGGTTCCCTTTACTGCCTCGGGGTGGGATTGGCGGTCTTCGCCCGGTCCCCTGCCGAGTGAAGCGCCTGTCCGTTTCCCGACGAATTCCTGCGACAGCATTCGATGGTGCGTAGCCCGCGACGGCCGCAGTCCCAGCAGTATAAGACTTGGGGCTGTTTACACTCCCTGGAAAAGTGTCCGGACCCGCCGCAGTTCCTACAAGCATGCTGCACGTCGATTATGGGGTCGGCGTCTTGGAGGATGGTTCCATTCCTGACATCCGGCTGCTGCGAGTCCGTCGACCAATCCCTCACCTGGGTTCTATCGTGCCGGAGATCCTGTGTCCTCGCAGCCGCGTGATTCCTTGGTCCTCGTTGACCAGCCGTTGGCCCTAAAGTTTCCCGCGGACGGGTGTCTCGTGCTTGGTTCGCGTATCCCGTGAGCTCCGACGGTCCCTTGTTACGCGTCACCTCGAAGTTCACAACTAGTTGCGTTAATTCGGAGAGAGAATCAAAATCTTTTCGTCTCGTAAACAACTGGTATTCCGGGAGCATGTTATCGTATATCCTTTCCAATTCCTGAGCCTCGGTGTATCCCGCGCGCTGCATCATTAGTCGAATGTCCACGAGGTACGTTTTAAACGCTTCTTTTGGTCGTTGAAAATGGGTTCGGATCTCGTCTTCTAGCCGTTGAAAGTACCGGGGAGGCAAAAAAACTCTGAAAACTCTTTGCGAAAGGTCTCCCATGGTTCTCCACTAAGGCGGCTCGTTCGAAACCAACTCTCGGCCCGACCGGTCAACAACACGAGGATTCCTTGTGATAAGTGTCGTAGATCTATCTTATAAGTGGCTGCCCTCTCTTGCACGGGCTCAAGGAAACTTAACGGATCGCCGGACCCATCAAACACGATTCCCCAGCGGACCATTTTCTCGGTGATCGCAGCGTTAAAATGCTCTTCGTTCCAGGTGGACCCCTTCGTTGGTGGGTCCTTGCTACCGTGCAGGTTTCTCTGCGCGGCACCGACGTCGATGCCATGGAGCAGGCTCTCTGCCGGCACAGCGGATCCCGACGCCGCGATACTACGGCTACTGGCGGGTACGACATCATACGCAGCCGGGGGATGGGGTTGTAGGCTAAGAGGCGCGAGTGTAGAAGGGCGGGGAGAAAGTGGTTTAACCTCTGGAGTCACGGCGACTCCGTACTGGGCCTCCAATTCCTCCAACCGAGCACGCGCCGTACTTGGTAAATCGGCCGAGTTTGCGAAGGTCGCGAGTCGACGTCTCAACTCTTCGACAGTTCCAGCGCTGTCTAACCCAAGCTCCGCGGTAATCATCTCCAACTCGTTCTTGCGCCTGACCGAAATCCACTTGACTCCCATGTTGAGTTGGTCCGGGTCACTGTTGCTGCACGTGGTCTACGATCAAATGTCTGGGGCGTCGCCCGAGGAGTCGAAAAACGTAGCTAAGGACGCGGCGAAAGACGGGGCTCTGAATCCTTAAACGGCGAGGACGCGTGCGAGGCTATTCGGTGGTGAATTACCGGTGGGCCGTCTTGGTCGGGGACCTGGACACGGGGGCTGGCAATTAACACGCGCTTGTTCAGGGGTACTTTAGTCGTTGGTTTCTGCAGGACTGTTCCGGTTAGAATGCGTTGGTTCGAGTTCGGTTTCGGGGGGAGCGCGAGGTGGACAGAAGACGCGGGATCGCTGTCGTTGTATGCTGCGGGATAGGGACCACTGTATGCTGCGGGATAGGGACCACTGTATTTTGCGCGTTGTGTACTGATCGAAGGCAGGGGATCACTCTGTTCCACACGTTGTATGTTGACCGAATCCTGAGGATGACTGTCCCTTGCGTTGTATACAACCCGGCTTATATTGGGTCTGGCTGAACGGCCGAGCCTCTGCCGACGTCGACGTCTCGGAATCGGCCGAGAACACCACGCGAGAGAGCCGCGGGCGAATGGTTAGGTAAATAGTCGAAGATCGGGGGGTGCGGGTAGTATGAGAAAGGGATAATTTCATGTATTATACTCGTGGGTCGTTCGGCACATGCCCGCCGCCGACGCCCAGAACTGTTCTCCGGTCTTCACTCCCTCTCTCCCCACTGAAATGCAACAGAGGTCTGGCTGCCCTTGGCTCTTTCCCCACCGTACCGGGCGCTATGATCCCGCATGGTTTTGCCTGAGTATAACGGAATTTTCGTTCTGCTTTGCGTGCTGCTTCGTCGCTGGTGCTTCACTTGGATTTTTTTTTTCTCTCTTTCTGCTGGGCATGGGAAGGGCATCGCTATGCTTTGCTTGGCTGCGGGCTGTACTTTCATTCCGTCGTTTTCCTCTCTCATTTCCTCTTTATTTAATGACGGCTAACGGGGATTGTACAGCTTTTCAGCCACGCTTTGCTCGCTGCTGGCCTGTACATTCGTATCGTATTTTCTCATTGATACCCTATAAATTTCTCCTCGGTTTGATGCGGCACTACCTACGCGATCTACTTGTGGGTCTTTAGGCCACGAAGGGTGAAATCCCCCCCAGAAAACTATCGTTTGAATTGTCTCAACAGTCCCTGCTCGGGCGCCATCTGTAAAGTAGTGATCCTAGGCTGGGGTCAGTCTCAGTCTGCCCAGGGTCACCTACAGTTTATTTGTAAGTTGCTGAGACGTTGAGACTGGGGGGGGGGGAAGGCGGGTCGTTGGCGCATGGATCGCCGAGCCGCCGTCAACGACGGGGCCTTCGGGAGAAATTAGGGGGGGGGGGGAAAGCGGGCGTGGGGCCGGGCGGCGCGAAACTCACCCGAGACGCTGCACTCCCCGACTTCAGCAGGGTAAAACCCCTGTTGCCAAGGTCGAGGTGGGCCGCGGATCCGGGGAGGTGAAGGGAAAGGATAAGGGGGGGGCGCCTCTGTCGAAACGCGTACCACTTCTCACTCCAGCAGGGTAAAACCCTGTTGCCAGAGTCAGAGCGGGAGCGTAGTGACCGAGAACAGTCAGGAAAACGGATGGGGAGGGGGTGGAGAGATGACCGCAGTCGGTGGTCCGACCGGAGAAAACAAATGGAAGCCAACGCGTTCTTAATTCTATGATCGAAGTTTTATTGGATCGATTCCCCTCGCACTCCCTCCTACTCCTACTACTACCTTGGCCATCGGCCAGCTCACCCGCGGATCCGGCGCCTGTGTTCCCGCAGCTCCTCCATGCTTTTCTCTCCTCTCTGGCGCGCGGCCGTTCAACACTTTTCTTTATCTCTTCACTTCGATGTCCGCGACGTTCCGTCTTCGCTCACTTCCAAGAATCGACTCCTTCTCTCGCCACGGTCGCTCGACGTTCTCCCCACGCCTCGCGCTCGTTTTCGGGCCAACGGGACTTTTCCGAAAAAGATCCGCTCTGCTGCCGGCTGAGCATGGCTCTCTCTCCTCGCCGTCTTCTTTGCGGTTGTTCCGTGTGAGCTGGCCGTTTGGCGGGATTTCGGCTATGCAAAACATAACTGGCTTATTTACTACTATAGCATATGATTGTGACTAATCCAATTATTATTATTATTATTATTATTCTTGTTACTATGTGAGGGTCCCAGTATGGGTCCTCACACAATTATGTCGTCCATATAAAGCTGCATAATGTCAGAGTTGATTAATTCTTGAAAAATATAGCTTACGAACCGAATGAACGCAGCTGGCGAGTTCTTGAATCCGAAAGGCGCTTTATTAAACTCGAATAATCCCTCCTTTGTGACGAAGGCCGTATACGACTTGCTTTGCTCTTCCATAGGCACATGGAAAAATCCGTTTTCAAGGTCCATTATGGTAAACCACTTAGCCGACTGCAGCTTTTCCAAGACTTCCTCCATGATCGAGACTGGGAAGCAGTCCAGCAATACCATGCTGTTTAACTTCCTGTAGTCTACGCAAACTCTAAGTGTACCATCTTTTTTCTTCACGACGACAACTCTGCTCGCTACATTTGAAGACGACTTGCGTACGATTCCTTGCTCGATCCATTCTTCGACTTGCTTCTTTACGGCACTGGCTTCGTCTGTCGATAAACGACTCGGTGAGTGATGAAACGGCTTGATTACTCCGTCGGGAACTATCTTCAGTTGAATTGGAGACTGCTTTGCAACTTCTGTGGGCATTTGGTAACTGTTTCTTATCATCTGTTCAACGTCTTTTCGATATTGCGGTGGAGCTACAAAGGATGAATCTTCAGTTACATTATATATAAGAGCATGCTCATCTGTTGGCACAGGATCTGCGTCATGCTTCAAGAACGTGTATCCTTGCATATCAGCGACGAAACGGAACTTTTTAATGAAATCATGCCCCAAAAGTGCGTCGAAATCAATCTGGCTACTGGGGACTACTAAAAACTTCTGTGTGGTCTGCAAGTTATCCACGGTAACTTCTGCATTAAAGTATCCAACAGGCTTTGTTGATATCTGACCCAGACCGCGCAACATAGTTGTGCACTTCAAAAGTTTAACGTTTTTCATGGTCTTCAACATACTCTCTTTGATTATGGTTACATCTGACCCTGTATCCACAAGACAGTCAACTACAATGCCGTTTATTTGAATTTCTTTCATGCGACTGCGATCCAAAATGACGCGAACTTTATCAACTTTATCAGCTTCATAAGGACAGTTACGCGAAATGTGACCATTCTGATTGCAGTTAAAACACTTCGTTTCGGCTTTGCAGTCTTTGCGTTTGTGTTCTCCTGATCCACAGTTATAGCAATATTCTTTTTTACCGCTTTGCCCACTTTGCTGCTTGAAACTCGTCTTATGCTGTTCGTTATTGCCCTTCTTCTCCAATATGTTCAAACGATCATAGATATCGAACTCTTCTTTCAAGGCCCTGAAGGTCTTACAGCGATACATGGCATACTTATACTCTTTTCTTATGTCCAGACCGTTCACAATATGGCTTATAACAGCAGCGTCTTCAACATGTCCGACTGCTGCTATTTTTCTCATCTGCAGCAAGTACTCGTGCATCGACTCACTACTCTTCCTCTTTCTTTCTTGCAGCAGCTTATGAATGTCTGCACTGTTATAGCTACATGTGAATTCATCCAATAATACGTTCTTGAGTTCCTCATAGGTGCACACGCATTCTGCTTCAAGGAAAAGCTTAGCTGCACCGGTCATTTTTCCTCTGGCCTGCACATACTTTTGCTTTTCAGTAAGCTCATATGCGTCGGCATTTTTTTCGAAAATCTCAAAC
Source organism: Drosophila persimilis (assembly GCF_003286085.1). Taxonomy (NCBI): domain Eukaryota; kingdom Metazoa; phylum Arthropoda; class Insecta; order Diptera; family Drosophilidae; genus Drosophila; species Drosophila persimilis. The sequence goes on from NW_020825529.1 coordinate 23,106, forward strand.
CATTTTTCTATGGGAACCGATTTTCCATCACAATCGCTCACAACTTTTGTAAAATTATCTGGAGCGATCTTCATTTCTCGTTGCTCATCGCAAAGCACTTTCAAACTTAGCAACTTTATCATTTGATCAATCTTGTCCTCAGTATTCTTTTCCGCATTTTCTAAATCTTCCCTCTCGTTTGCAATCGGGCGCGACGTTCCTGGTACAGCTTCTTCCTTCTCTCTCTCTTTCCAGTGCAACGGCGGCGGTGTTTGCATCATTTTGCGGCTCTTTTCGACTTGTGTCTGTGTGCCCGACGAGTGCTTGTCTTTTCTGTTTATAAGTGTGTATCACACACAACGTGTCTGTGCGTGTTTTTTCTGCTTATGTATGTACTGCGCACGGACAAGGCGACGCTGCGACGCGACAATGAATTTCACAATTTTTCAACCGAATTAAACGACTGATCTTTTATTAAAATCCGTGTCTACTGTTATGCTCACAGAATTTTGATTGTTCAACTTAATGTTTATAGCCACCAACAACAACTTTACAACTTCATGTAGCTACAAACAACAACTTTAACAACTTTTCAACAATCCTCTTCTTGCATCAGCTTCTGCTTTCTTCTGTTTTTCTTTTTCACACACTCTGAGCTCTTTATTCGACGCGGACGAGCCCCCAAATGTAAGATTAATATTAAAGTATCGTTTATTAATAATGTTTTGATCGAAAAAGAGTACAAAGTGTTTGATTTAAGATGTGCAATTAATGATTCTGTTCTTCCGACTTTTTGTTCAACTTTCTGCTTCTACTTCCAACAACCGACTCCCATATCGATAACCCCTTATCGGCTAGGTCTTTTAAACATCGGTTAAGTCTGGTTATATCGGTTAGGTCTTATCGATGGTATCTTAAGTTCAAATGTTAATTTAGATGGGATAGTGTTAACTGCTTAATACACTGTCCTTTACATACATATTATTCATCTTATTTAAAATTATTATTCTTATATTTTTAGTTCTCTTATTGCCCTAGCTTATACTCATCCCTTAATTATATATAATTTTCTTTCTACCCATGTACTGTAACGAACCTAAAAGGTTTCGATACAATCCGTCCCCGACTTATAATGAGCGCATCGCACCACATCCCGCAACCAACGCCCCCTCTCCGAAAGCAACCACCGATCAACACGCGCCAACTCCATAACGCTGACCAAACACATCAGGTCACGCGGACTTTCCCCACTCCAGGCTAAGCCATCGGCCAAGTGCGGTCTTCCGGGTTCATCAACTGCGGAAAGTTGACGCCGCGAAAATCTGCGACGATCACCAAGAACGGCAAAGTGCACCCCGACGCGGAAGTGCATTTTTAAACACGCATACCCAGCAATACGGGCCTATAAAAAGACGACGACGAGAACCAACAGGCAACTTACGCAGAAACCCGGCTCGGAGTACAGACGTTGTACCCGGAACCTACAAGAAACACTGGCGACCAATTAAACTAAGTTCGTTTAAAGGGCTAAGAATTATAATAAAGTGTCGATTTATCAAAGTAACACCCGATTGCGTAAGTTCACTCCAATCAGGCGAGGCACCGACACTACCCCACCCCGAGTCCACGCACGCCGTTTCGTATACACGACGAGCAACGTTCACTCCAGCCCCGATCCAGTTCTCTACGAGAGGCCGCCCCCTGACGCCGCCCTTAAGTTTCCATCCATTTCTACAAATTTCTTGTGGATTGACCCCTGGACGGGACTGAGCTTACCTCAGCCTGAAATAGGTCCATCACAAGTGGCGCCCGAGCAGGGACCCAAGGGAACGTCAGCGAGGGTTTGTGGTATAAAAACGCTCGGCCACTAGAGCAAGAACACAAGAGAACAACCCAAAGAAAGCCCCGACCTCGCGCAATATCAACGGCAAGAGTTGCGCAACGAGCAGACGAAAGCGCGACACAGCGACAGAGAAACGCGAACAGTGCCGTCACCCCGAGAAGAAATTCCAAGCGTCAGCCGCGAAGCTCGACACAGTGCCCTAGTGAAGGAAAAGCGCAAGCCCAGCGAAACTGCCAACTCAAATAACGATCGGAGCGATGGAATCCCACACAGAGGAACAGGCCAGCGGGTATTACCCTGGAGAATTCGTCGCCAACCCAGGGGTGAGTACCGGCTGGATACACAAACGTCGCCGAGAGGAGCTGGAGTCCTTCGCGGAGGAATTCGGATTCAGCCGCGAGGGGAACGTGGAAGATTTGCGGAGGAGTTTCGCCGAACTAGTCGCCGGGCCCCTCGAACACGATGCCTGGGTCAGGTTGGCGGAGCTCGAGCGGCAGTACGCCAGATCGCCAGGACGAGCCAGATCGCCCCAGCCCGACACCTCAGCACCAACAGAGAAGCGGAAGACGGACCCCAAACTCACCGACATCGATAACCGCCGAAGATCTACCGAAGCCCCCGCCCCCGGAGCCAAGGCCTTCGCCCATGAGAAGGATCTTGCCGACAGTAGGAGGAAATGGCCCCACAGACGGCCATTACTACAGTCACGCCGCACAGATGGCGGAACGGATCCGAAAGTGGGGAATCCAGTTTGAAGGGCAGTACAACCCACTGTCGTTCGTCGAACTACTGGAAGAGCGTGCCCTCTCGTACGGGGTAGAGCCAACCGTTGGTTCCGCACCAGCCGACTCCAGAGCGCCAGGAATTCCTAGCCTTTTTCCTGCCTCCCCTCGCCAACCCACACGCAGCCTGTCGACGCTGCGGAGACCCTGGACATGTTTCTCGCGACTGCACCAACCCACTGATCCTCTTTTGTTGGGAATGCGGAAAGCGCGGAACCCCAGCTGACACGGGAACAGCCGGGCACGACGCTTCCTCAGACAACCAACTAAGAAACCCGCTGCAAGTACACGACGGCCGGATAGTGGCGAGAGTGGCGAGAGCCACGGTCGACACCGGGGCATCCCGAAGTTTCATCAACGCCGACCTCGCCCGCCAACTCGACCACGACAACGACCAGCGCGACGCTTGCATCCCGATACGCCTAGCCGACGGCTCAGCACGCGAGATAACTCAGATCTTGCTAGCGCGCGTCAAACTAGACGAGCAAGAGGTACAGGTGCCGCTCTTGGTGCTGCCCAACATGCTAGAGCAAGCCATCATAGGGATGGACTTCCTGTGCGCCATCGAAACCACAATACAATGTGGCACCACACGCCTCCATCTTCAAGGCCCCCAACGCCCCATCCCAAACAAGCCGACTATCACCGCCAGCCAAGTACACGCCCCCGGACCCACGAACTCGAGACCTCCGCCGCCAACAAATTCCCCACCACGACACGAGATAAGAGCACAAGGAACAAGAAATACAGAACCCACGGCCACGACGAGGCACAGTAGCCCCAGGCCCACTCCGAGAAACCCAAAACTAAGCAAAGCAACGAAGAAAGCGAGCCGGTCTCCCGAGGGCACCGACGCGGTTCCACCAACGAAGGGAAAGGAACCCACGCCACGCAGCAGCCAGGCGCTCGAGGTACCACCTCCGACTGTCGCCCTGGCCCAATGCTCCAGCGTCCTCTCAGGCAAGAACCGGGAAAGGCGATTACTGCCACACGAGGCACCCATTGGAACCCCGACGCCCCGACCTTCATCGCCCAAACTAGCCGTTTGTCAATCGCTACGATCGCCATCGACACCCACACGTTCGTACATCACGCTGAGTACAACGTCGCGCAAGTGCCCCTCAGGACACACACGAGCCCCCTACTCATGATCGAGGCACCCGCCGTCGTCGACAGCATAAGCGAATACACTCGCGAAGTCGAACCACCAAGCGCATTCGACACAACAATCCTCCCCGAAAACCCCGACCACACTTGCGACCCAGGGATCGACGAACCACCCGAGGATGATTCAGAACGGATCTCCGACCCATGGCCTCCCGACATCGTGCCGAAAATACAAGAATTTCTAGACGAGGAACACACCATGGTCATGAGGGACAACCGACCCATAAAACAGCGGTACTACCCGAAAAATCCACATTTGTAAAATGTACCGCTGCGTACGAGGTGTTGTCCGGGAGGCGTTCCATGATGTCGATGACGGTCGATGGTGTGTCGGCTCCAGGTGCGGCGGGGTTCCGATTGATGCCTCGTGCGGCGGTGATCGCCTTTCCCGGTTCCTGCCTGAGAGGACGTGGGGGTAGCGGGTCGGTCGGTGTCGCAGGGGTCGTTTTCGCGTCGAGGGCGGTGTCGTCGCGTTCGTGGGCCAGGGTGGCGGTCGGAGGTGGTACCTCGAGGGCCTGGCTGCTGCGTGGCGGCTGCCGTTGCTGGGGCCGGGTTGTCTTCTGGAGGGGCGTCCTGGGTTCCTTTCCCATCGTTGGTGGAACCGCGTCGGTGCCCTCGGGAGACCGGCTCGCTTTCTTCGTTGCTTTGCTTGGTTTTGGGTTTCTCGGAGTGAGCCTGGGGCTGGTGTGCCTCGTTGTGGCCATGGGTTCTGTGTTCCTCGTTCCTTGTGCTCGTGTCTCGTGTCGTGGCGGAGGGTTCGTTGGCGGCGGGGGTCTCAAGTTCTGGGGTCCGTGGGCGTGTACTTGGCTGGCGGTGATCATCGGTGTGTTTGGGAGGGAGCGTTGGGGGCCTTGAAGATGGAGGCGTGTGGTGCCACATTGTATTGTGGTTTCGATGGCGCACAGGAAGTCCATCCCTATGATGGCTTGCTCTAGCATGTTGGGCAGCACCAAGAGCGGCACCTGTACCTCTTGCTCGTCTAGTTTGACGCGCGCTAGCAAGATCTGAGTTATCTCGCGTGCTGAGCCGTCGGCTAGGCGTATCGGGATGCAAGCGTCGCGCAGGTCGTTGTCGTGGCCGAGTTGGCGGGCGAGGTCGGCGTTGATGAAACTTCGGGATGCCCCGGTGTCGACCGTGGCTTCCGTGCGCCGTCCTCCGATGGTCACTCTCGCCACTATCCGGCCGTCGTGTACTTGCAGCGGGTTTCTTAGTTGGTTGTCTGAGGAAGCGTCGTGCCCGGCTGTTCCCGTGTCAGCTGGGGTTCCGCGCTTTCCGCATTCCCAACAAAAGAGGATCAGTGGGTTAGTGCAGTCGCGAGAAACATGTCCAGGTTCTCCGCAGCGTCGACAGGCTGCGTGTGGGTTGGCGAGGGGAGGCAGGAAAAAGGCTAGGAATTCCTGGCGCTCTGGAGTCGGCTGGTGCGGAACCAACGGTTGGCTCGGTTGGTGAGGAGCTCTGCTATGGCTCGCGGCACGTAGTTCATGTCTACTGTCGCTGTGTGGCGCTTTCGTCTGCTCGTTGCGCAACTCTTGCCGTTGATATTGCGCGAGGTCGGGGTTTTCTTTGGGTTGTTCTCTTGTGTTCTTGCTCTAGCGGCCGTGGGGTTTTATTCCAAAACCCTCGCTGACGTTCCCTTGGGTCCCTGCTCGGGCGCCTCTTGTGATGGACCTATTTAAGACTGAGGTAAGCTCAGTCACGTCCAGGGGTCAATCCACAAGAAATTTGTAGAAATGTGATGGAACCTTAAGGGCGGCGTCAGGGGGCGGCCTGTCGCAGAGAGGTGGATCGGGGCTTGGGCGGGCGTTGCTAGCGTTGTGTGTGTGAAACGACCGTGTGAACTCGGGGCGGGGCGACGTCGGTGCCTCGGCTGATTGGGGTGAACTTACGCAATCGGGTGTTTTTACTTTGAAAATTTGACACTTTATTGTATTTCTTATTTTTAATTGGGCGCCGATGTCTTCTGGTGAGTTCCGGGTACCGCGTCTGTACTCCGGGCCGGGTCTCTGCGTAAGTTGCTTTCTGGTTTTCAGTCGGCGTCTATTTATACGCCAATGGGCGCTGTGTCAGCGGGTTCAGAAGTGCACTTCCGCGTCGGGGTGCACTTCGTCGTTCTGGCGATCGCGGGTTGACCTAGTTCTGTCCCTTCGTGTTTTTGGCGAGCTGGCGGGTTTGCTGTTGGGTGCTTGTCGTAGGCTTCCGCGGTGTCATCTTTTTGTAGTCGATGAACCCGGAAGACTGCGCCTGGCCGGTTGCTTGGTCTGGAGTGGTGGAAGTCCGCGCGACCTGGTGTGTTTGGTCAGCGTTATGAAGACGGCGCGTGTCAATCGGCGGCTATGTGTGGAGGGGGGGTGTTCGTGTAGTAAATCAATTTACGTTGGGCGAGGTGTTGCAATTTAGTAGCCGGGTTTTTATTGGGCGTTGGGAGAGGCGAACCCTTTTGGGTTCGTTACACCCTCCCCTTTCTTCCCCGACGAGAGTCACGAAGACCCGTGCGTGGGGCGTGCGGCGGTGGGTTGTTGGCTCGGATGGCTTCGCCTTCTTCTGGTGAGAGTGCACTGATTGATGGGAGCCAGAGTTGCGGCTATTTAAGCCGTTCTGCAGGGTCCGTATTTGCGGAGCAAGCTTTTCTTCTCTCTTCCGTGTTGCACCGGGGGTGCGTTTTGGGGTCGCCGCCGACTTGCGATCATCTCGTCTCTTGCCTCGTTAGCGGGTCTGATTACTTCGTGGTCGAGGGGTTTGTTGTGCTCGCGTTGTTGTTGGCGTTGCGCCGCCGGTCGGTGTTTCGCTGACGTTGTCTCCCTTGGCCGGGTGCCCCGGGTTCTGCCGACTCTGCGGTGCCGCGGTCGGGGCGTCGGGTTGCTTTTTCATTGGTTTCTTCCGCGATGTCAGCATTCCTGTGTAGGCCCGTGGGCTCGTCGGGCTCGTGGTCGTGGAACTCTCTCAGGTCGTTGATATTCGCGGTCTTCTGTTTCCGGCTTTCCCAATGTTGTAATTTGGCGATGTTTGGCGATGGAAAACTGTTGACTCGGTAGGGGCCGTCGAACTTCGGAGCTAATTTTGCCGCGAAGCCCTCGGCGGCGTTGGAGAGATGGTGTTGGCGTAGTAGTACCAATGATCCGATGGCGGGGCGCCATAGTCGCCGGTGGAGGTTGTAATGTCTCCCTTGCTCTTGGCTGGCTCTCTGGATGTTGTTTCGGACGATGGCGAATACTTCTTTTAGTCTCGTCGCTTTGCTGCTGGCCGTCTCTTGTGCACTCCCTGTCCCGGGCGTGACTTCGTCGTAAAGGGTGCCGGGGAGTCGGGGTTCTCTTCCTTGGAGGAGGAAAGCGGGGCTGAATCCGGTCGTCTCGGAGACGCTGGAGTTGATCGCCAATGTCATCTCGGGTAGGAGTTCGTCCCACGTGTTCTGGTGGTCGTCGACGAACTGTGCGATCATCGTTTTCACAGTCCGATTGGCTCTCTCCGTCGGGGCTGTGTGTTGTAGGTCCACGCCTGCGGTTTGTAGGAATGTTTTAAACGATCGGCTGGTGAACTGGGTTCCGTTGTCGCACACGAATAGTTTCGGCACGCCGAAGCTTCTCAGTATTCGTTCTCTGAAGGCTCGTTCGAGGTTCGCTGTTGTCGCTTTCTTGAGGGGTACCAGTTCGACCAACTTGGAGAAAGTGTCGAAGAAGACCAGTAAGATGGTGTTCCCAAGCTTGGACCGTGGTAATGGTCCGACGAAATCGGCACACAGGGTGGCGAAGGGTTCTTCGGCTTTGGGTGTGAGCATCCTGCCCACGGCCTTGCGCTGTGTGGCCTTGAACTTCTGGCAGCTTACGCAGCCCTGCACGTACCGTCGTACGTCTCGGTGTAGTCCTGGCCAGTAATATCGTTGCGTTGTCCTCAGGATGGTTTTCCGGACGCCGAGGTGTCCTGCTGTTGGTTCGTCATGGCATTCGCGGAGAACTCTCGTTCGGCCGTTTTTAGGCACGCATAGTTTCCACGGTATGTGGTCGTCGTCGTCGGCTCCGTGTCCTAGATAGCGGTAAGCTGCCCGTTTTCGTGCGTGTAGTCCGGGTATTTCTGGGGTTCGTCTTGGACTTGCTGGATCCTTTGTTTAAGCCAGGTGCATGCTGTGTCGTCTTCCTCCTCGATGCGGGAGAGGGTCTCCAATGGTTGTCTTGACAGCGCGTCAGCGACTACGTTCTGGTTGCCGGCCCGATAGTGCACGTCGTATTGGTATTGCTGTAGTTCGAGCGCCCATCTTGCTACTCTCGAGGGTATTTAGCCACTTTAGTGCGAGATGAACGGTTATGACGTCGAATCGGTAGCCTTCGAGATAGCATCGCAGTTTTCGGATTGCCCAGATGACGGCGAGGCATTCCTTGTCGGTGGCCGAGTAGTTTTCTTCTGCCTTGTTGAGGCGTCGACTGACGTATGCGATGACCCGCTCTTTCCCTTCGATCTCTTGGGTGAGGACTGCGCCCACTCCAAGGTTGCTTGCGTCCGTCTGCAGGGAAAATTTGACGTTAAAGTCTGGGCAGGCGAGTATCGGTGCGGTAGTGAGCAGTGTTTTCAGCTCATCGAAGGCGTCTTGTTGTTCTTGGCCCCATGTCCATGCTTTCCCTTTCTTCAGCAGCAGTGACATTGGTTGGACTACGGTGGCAAAGTTTGGGACAAATCTGCGGTACCAACCGGCCATGCCTACGCATTTTTGTAGCTCCTTCAGGTTGGACGGCGGCCTCAGATCCTTTACGGCTGCGATTTTGTCGGCGTCCGTGTGGATACCTTCTTCGCTGATCACGTGGCCCAGGTATTTTATCCGGCGCTGGAAGAAGGCACACTTGTCCGTGTTGACCCGTAGGTTTGCCTTTCGCAGTCGTGCGAAAACTTCTTTTACGTTGTTCAGGTGTTCCTGGAAGCTTTTCCCGACGATGACGATGTCGTCGAGATATGCGAACGCGAATGGTTCCATGTCTGCGCCGATAACGGCGTCGAGGGTGTGTGTGAACCGAAAGGCATTACTTTCCATTGGTATAATCCTCGGCCGGGTATCGTGAATGCCGTGGCTTCCCGGCTGTCCCGGGCCATTGGTATCTGCCAGTACCCGTTTTTCAGGTCCAGGGTCGTGATGAAGTGGGCATTTCGGAGTCGCTCTAGTATGTAGTTGATCCTGGGTAGCGGGTACGCGTCCGGGATAGAACGCTCGTTTAGCTGCCGATAATCTACACACATGCGCCATCTCCCGTCCCTTTTGCGGACCAGGACGATTGGCGCGCTGTGGGGGCTCCGGGATGGTTCGATTAGGTCCTCTGCTATCAGTTGGTCGACCTGTTCATCGATGATCCGCCGCATGGCTGGATTTTTCGGGTAGTACCGCTGTTTTATGGGTCGGTTGTCTCTCATGACGATGGTGTATTCTGTTAGATCCGTCGTCCCTCGAGGGCCTGCGAGTGTCGGCAGTTCTTCGTCTAGAAATTCCTGTATTCTCGGCGCGATGTCGGGAGGCCATGGGTCGGAGATTCGTTCCGAATCGTCCTCCGGTGGTTCGTCGATTCCTGGGTCGCAAGTGTAGTCGGGGTTCTCGGGGAGGATCGTTGTGTCGAATGCGCTTGGTGGTTCGACTTCGCGAGTGTATTCGCTTATGCCGGCGACGACGGCGGGTGCGTCGCTCAGGTGTGGGGTGCTCGTGTGTGTCCTGGGGGGTGCTTGCGCGACGTTGTACTCGGCGTGATGTACGAACGTGCGGGTCTCGATTGCGGTCGTAGCGTTTGACCGACGGCTAGTTTGGGCGGTGGGGTTCACCGACATGGCTCCAGGCGTGGTGCTGGGCCGCATGCCGGCGCCGTACGAGGTGTTGCCCGGGAGGCGTTCCATGATGTCGGTGACGATCGACGGTGTGCCGGCTCCAGGTGCGGCGGGGTTCCGATTGATGCCTCGTGCGGCGGTGATCGCCTTTCCCGGTTCCTGCCTGAGAGGACGTGGGGGTAGCGGGTCGGTCGGTGTCGCAGGGGTCGTTTTCGCGTCGAGGGCGGTGTCGTCGCGTTCGTGGGCCAGGGTGGCGGTCGGAGGTGGTACCTCGAGGGCCTGTCTGCTGCGTGGCGGCTGCCGTTGCTGGGGCCGGGTTGTCTTCTGGAGGGGCGTCCTGGGTTCCTTTCCCATCGTTGGTGGAACCGCGTCGGTGCCCTCGGGAGACCGGCTCGCTTTCTTCGTTGCTTTGCTTGGTTTTGGGTTTCTCGGAGTGAGCCTGGGGCTGGTGTGCCTCGTTGTGGCCATGGGTTCTGTGTTCCTCGTTCCTTGTGCTCGTGTCTCGTGTCGTGGCGGAGGGTTCGTTGGCGGCGGGGGGTCTCAAGTTCTGGGGTCCGTGGGCGTGTACTTGGCTGGCGGTGATCATCGGTGTGTTTGGGAGGGAGCGTTGGGGGCCTTGAAGATGGAGGCGTGTGGTGCCACATTGTATTGTGGTTTCGATGGCGCACAGGAAGTCCATCCCTATGATGGCTTGCTCTAGCATGTTGGGCAGCACCAAGAGCGGCACCTGTACCTCTTGCTCGTCTAGTTTGACGCGCGCTAGCAAGATCTGAGTTATCTCGCGTGCTGAGCCGTCGGCTAGGCGTATCGGGATGCAAGCGTCGCGCAGGTCGTTGTCGTGGCCGAGTTGGCGGGCGAGGTCGGCGTTGATGAAACTTCGGGATGCCCCGGTGTCGACCGTGGCTTCCGTGCGCCGTCCTCCGATGGTCACTCTCGCCACTATCCGGCCGTCGTGTACTTGCAGCGGGTTTCTTAGTTGGTTGTCTGAGGAAGCGTCGTGCCCGGCTGTTCCCGTGTCAGCTGTAAAACGATGTTCAATCCGTTTTTCTGGATCGTTGGGGCTCAACCCTCCGATCTCTTTTATTGTCGTTTATGTTCTCCTCTTTACAATTGTTTTTTGGGCTTTTGTAAGCCAAAAGCCGCGGAGCTGCGCTGCAAGTGACGCCGGCAGCGGAGCGGCAGAACTATGTGTTCTTATCTCTTATATGTTAGTATGTATATGTGTGAATATGCTCAGCGCTGTTGGCAGCGAGGGCGCGAGGGAAGATATATGTGTGTATGCATGTATATTAGTGCCGTCAAGTCATGGGAACATGCTGACGCTGCACTTGGGTCGCTCGAGGCATTCTTGAGTGAATCGTAATACGATCACCCAGAATGTCTGGGACTTTATTGTTACGTAAACACTGAAACAAAGTGTTACAGTGTGTATTCTTTAAGTACCGTCGGTACAGTGGGTATTCGAAATAATGAATACTTTACTTTACTTTAATATGAGCATACTACATCTCCCTCCTTTTGAAAAATAACGTAATATAATGAAGTTATTTTATTTTTAGCTTTTACTATATATGTATACGAGTTATGTATTCTTAAAAAGACAATTTATATATATAGTGACATATCCATAATTCCCCACATCCCATACACATTATGTTTATGTACAATTCATCCACCCCATCCACACAAGTAACAGGACCCCACTCAAGAATCAATAACTGTTTCTTCCCATACTCCAAGCTAGGGCCCCCCATAATATAAACAATGGACCACATTGTTTCAGCAACATTAGAATCACGCCACTCTCGAGAAATCGATTCTTTAGAATCACGCCACTCATGAGGACCAATCAAAGCTAGACATAAAACCAAGGAGTATCACATTCCTAGCTCCGTCATGTAATGCAACACCGATCGCCAGCAGTGGATGCCTTTCATCAAAGCCGACGCATCCCCAAATATCGATCCAGGCACGTACGCCACCGACACGAAGATGCAGCCGAGGAAAGCAACGCCCGAAGCCAGAGTCGGGAGTTCCAAGAGAAGGGCTCATGGAAACTAGCCAGCAGCAGAGAGATCAGTTCCGTTTGAGACAAGCAGACCGAAAGTCAAGTCGGGGAATTCATTTAAATCTTGTGACATAAAGATATTTAAGTTGTAAAATAAAAGTCTTTGTTAAAAAACTTAAAATCGAGTTGCGGATATTTAACTGGCGCAGTCGGTAGGATTTCGTTTAAAATTAACACCTATATTTCGGTAATGGTCAGCTTGTGTAATTTATAATTACTGTGATCACGTAATCCCGGAATTGTTAATAAAATTGTGAAATCCGCCAAAGAACCTATGTGCTGCAAGCACATACGATTTGCAAAACTAATTTAAGTGAACTGAAGTAAGCGGAGATAGTGAATCACCAAGGACAGTGAAACACTTAATACAAAATCAAAAAAACTTACAAGTGAACCAAAATAAAGTTAAAAACTACAACAAAACAAAACCCAATCAACACCAACAACATGGCGTTACCACCACTATCATTGAGCGAAATCCACTTGAACCAGGCACTGCTGTCGATCCGACAAATACCTACCTATGACGGTTCATCTGGACAGCTAAGCTCATTTATCAAACGGATTATATCCAACTGAAGATCTTCGCCAACAAAGGATCCTATTTGGAGCGACCGAGATCCAACTGTCAGGAGAGGCACAACGCATATCGCAAATGATACAACCCAACACGTGGCTCGAACTGAAGACGGCGCTGATCAACGAGTTCAAAAATCACACACCATATGAAGAACTCTTACGACAACTATACACCACCAGATTCAACGGCAGTCTTCGTAAGTTTATAGAAGAATTAGAGATAAAAGCATTATTAATAAACAATAAGCTAAACTTAGAAAACATACCAGAAAATAATGTCATTTATAAAAACGCTTTGAACAACACAATTAAAGATGTCATTACTCGAAAACTTCCTGACAGAATGTTCATGACCTTAGCAAGAAAAGATATTACCACATTGTCTAATCTTAAGAAGGCAGCACAAGAAGAAGGATTGTACGAAGCTAGTACAACAGATTCAGGTACAAATAAAGATCAATCGAAATCGTCTCAATCAAATCGAAAGAATGTTGGAAACTATTATCCAAATTATAATACTACTAACTATCACAATCAAACTCAGAGTTCATCTGGAACAGGTCAGACTAATCGAACAAATCAAAATCAAAATTCCCAAAATCCTGGATTATACAATGAGTTCAAAAATTCCTTGAATCAAGGTAGGGCTCAGAATCCATTCAATCAGCAAATATCTCAAAACCAAGCTAGTGGGAGTGGACCCAACCAACCTACTAAAAGAGGGAGGGAGAGCCAGAGTGGCCAAACGAAGATGGACGTAAATTTTCATCAAGCCGCCTCGGAAGAAACCGAGGAGGACCCTATATAAACATTACCATTAATAAAAGAATATTAAGGTGTATCGCTGACTCGGGATCATCGATCAACATCATGAAAGAAAATTACACAGATTCCGAGATAAAAGACGATAACCTTACGGTCCATACCATCAATGGACCTGTCCGTTTAACTAAGAGTATAATGAGGAATGCGAACAAAACATGTCCGTCCGAACAAAAGTTCTACATACATAACTTTTCCGAAAATTATGATATTTTATTAGGAAGAGAATACTTGATGGCAAGTAAAGCCGTCATCGATTACAGAAATGACACTGTAACACTAGCAGCTAGGTCGTACCCAATCATTCAGAGTGGAGAAGCTATTGAAGCCGGCAAGACCGCACAGAAGTGCACTGATCCCTCTACAAAAGAAGAGAAGATCGCACCTAAGTGCCTTGACCCATCTCCAGAGGGAGATCAATACTTCGCTTCCGCTCTAGACAGTGAACTAAGGGAATGTAATCAATTAAGATTGGAACACTTAAACGACGAAGAGAGGGAAGAGTTAAAGAAGGTCTTATATGAGTTTAAGGATGTGCAGTACAGAGAAGGTGACAATTTGACTTTCACAAGTACAATCAAGCACGAGATCAAAACTCAACATGAAGACCCGGTCTACAGACGACCATACAAATATGCCCAGATACATGATCAGGAGGTAAACCAGCAAATCAAAGATATGATCAGGCAGGGAATAATTCGAAAGTCGAATTCTCCTTACTGCTCGCCCATATCTATGATTCCGAAGAAGATAGATGCTTCAGGAAAGCAAAAATATCGAATGGTAGTAGACTATAGAAGTCTAAATGAAATAACAGTTAAGGACAAATTCCCAACTCCAAGAATGGATGAAATCCTAGACAAACTAGGTAAATGTCAGTATTTTACGACAATCGATTTAGCAAAAGGTTTCCATCAAATACCCATGGAACCTAGCTCAATCCCCAAAACTGCGTTCTCCACTAAGCATGGACATTACGAGTTCACTCGTATGCCCTTTGGGCTAACCACTGCCCCAGCTACCTTCCAAAGATGTATGAACAATCTGCTAGAAGAGTTAATCTTCAAAGATTGCTTTGTATACTTAGATGACATCATTATATTTTCCACTTCATTGGAAGAACACTTGTTGTCACTAAGGAGAGTATTTGGAAAGTTGAGAGACGCCAACTTGAAGCTACAAATGGATAAATGTGAATTCATGAAAAAGGAAACTGAATTCCTAGGTCATGTAGTCACTACTGAAGGAATAGTACCAAATCCAGGCAAAATCTCTGCCATTGTCAAATTTCCAATACCAGAAACGACTAAACAAATAAAGTCATTCTTAGGTCTGTGCGGGTTCTACAGGAAATTCATTCCTAATTTTGCAAACATAGCAAAACCCATGACACTCAAACTAAAGAAAGGAGCTGTCATAGACCCCAAGGAAGAAAGGTACGTCGAGGCATTTGAGAGACTAAAAGTACTCATCACCTCAGACCCTATCCTTGCGTTCCCAGACTTTGACAAAATGTTCACGGTAACAACCGACGCTAGTAACATAGCATTGGGAGCGGTTTTGTCACAAGAACACAAACCGATCTGCTACGCTAGCAGAACCCTAAATGAACATGAAATAAACTATTCAGCCATCGAAAAGGAATTATTAGCGATCGTATGGGCAACCAAGTATTTCCGTTCATACCTGTTCGGTAGAACATTCGAGATACAAAGCGATCATAAACCCTTGATTTGGTTGAACAACCTCAAGGAGCCAAATATGAAATTACAAAGGTGGAAAATAAAACTGAATGAGTTTGATTTTAAAATGAAATATCTACCAGGCAAAGAAAATCATGTAGCTGATGCCTTATCAAGGGTAAAGATTAATGAAAATCTCCTGGGAGAAGCTTCCAATAGCGTTGGTGCAACTGTACATAGCGCACAGGAAGACAATCTAAATCACATTGCTATCACGGAAAGACCAATTAACTATTACAATCGGCAAATTGAGCTAATAAAAGGCAATGAAGATAAGGTAGAAACAATTCGTTATTTTCACAAGCTAATCATCAAGATCACGTATAAGGAAATGACTAACACCTTAGCGAAGGATATAATAAAGGAATATCTATGCACCAAAAAGAGCGCATTATATTTCCATAACGAAACAGATTTTCCTCCATTCCAAAAAGCCTATTTAGAAATCATTAATTCTAACAATATAACCAAAGCTATTAAATCAAGCACGAAACTCCTAGATATTCAGAATTACGCTGAATTTAAAGAAACCATATTAAAGAATCATAAAGGCTTACTCCATCCAGGGATAGAGAAAACCGTCAATTGGTTTAGGGGAAAATACTATTACCCGGATTATCAAAAACTAATCCAAAACATCATAAACGAATGTCCTACTTGTAATATTGCCAAAACAGAGCATAGAAATACGAAGTTGGCATTCGAAACTACACCGGAAATACTGAACATCAGAGAGAAATACGTCATGGATTTCTATATGGTTGGTAACCAACAGTTCCTATCATGTATTGACGTATACTCGAAGTTTGCCACCCTTGTAGAAGTAAAAAGTCGTGACTGGTTAGAAGCAAAAAGAGCCATCATGAAAGTTTTTAACGAGATGGGCAAACCAATTGAAATCAAAGCCGATAAAGATTCAGCTTTTATGTGCACAGCATTGCAAGCATGGCTGAATGCGGAAAACGTCAAAATAGAGATCACTTCCAGCAAAAATGGAATATCTGACGTAGAAAGATTTCATAAAACAGTAAATGAAAAATTAAGAATAATATCTAGCGAGGATAACACAGAAGATAGATTCACGAAGTTTGAATTAATTCTTTATACTTATAATCATAAAACCAAACATAATACCACAAATAGGACACCAGCTGATATATTCATTTATGCAGGCTCACCTGATTATGACACACAACTAAATAAAGTGAATAAAATCACTCAATTAAATAAAAACCGCATAGAGTATGAAGTAGATACCCGCTATAAACTATCACCTCTAGTTAAGTCTAAGGTAACAAATCCTTTCAAAAGGACGGGTGAAATTAGACAGGTAGACGAAAAACATTATGAAGAAAAGAATAGGGGTAGGAAAATAACTCATTATAAATCAAAATTCAAGAAAAAGAAGAAATCTAATAGAAGCAAATATAATAATTCCAGAGAAACCGAGGAAGTTAATGGAATCGGCGAACTTCAACACAATTAAAATCCTCATCTTCCTCATAATTACCATCGTAATGGCACAGGGCCAAAACATAGAAATAAATTCTATAAAATCCCAAAACGGATATATGATATTCAAAACTGGATCGCTTAACATACCTATCAATTACGAATACCATTATCTAACTGTTAATGTAACTAAAACCGAAGAACTATACCAAAATTTGTTAAGGCAAGCCACTAAATTCCAGGACATAATCCAAATAAAATATCTAGTAGACAAATTGCAAAGAGAAATGAACGGGCTAAAAATAACCAAAAGAAACAAAAGAGGCCTAATCAATATAGTAGGAACAGCCTACAAATATCTCTTTGGAACACTAGATCAGGAAGATAAAGTCGATTTGGAACAAAAAAATAGAAAATTTAGCCAGCCATAGCATTCAAATGAATGAACTAAATTTGGTAATAGATGCAGTTAATAGCGGAATAAACGTTATAAACTAACTAAATGAAGAAAAAGACAGGAATCAACAAATAGAAATTTTGATATTCAATCTACAACATTTCACAGAATATATCGAAGATATAGAACTAGGTATGCAATTAACTAGGCTCGGTATATTTAATCCAAAATTATTAAAACAAGACTACCTGGAACAAATAAATTCTGAGAAAATACTAAATATAAAAACCTCCACATGGCTAAAATCCGATACCAACGAAATTCTAATAATTTCCAACATTCCCAAAGACATTACAAAAGTACCAATCTATAAAATCGTTCCGTATCCAGACGAATTAAATAACATGTTAACAGATATGACATACGACAAGTACTACATAAAAAATGAAGAAGTATTTGTTAAAGAAACTAGATTGAAAACCAATGACAATTGTATAAAAGGAATTTTAATGCAAACTCCCACTAAATGTCCATATTCCAAAACTTTTCAAAACTTTCAAATAAACTTTATTGAACCCAATATACTAATCACGTGGAATCTTCCAAAAACAACGCTAAATCAGAATTGTGTAAACCAAGAAATCATAGCGGAAGGAAATACCATTATAAAAATCTACAACTGTTCAATCCAATTAAATGAATTTACAATATCAAACACAATGTTAGATTTTGCCCAGAATGTTTATGTCAACAACAACATAACTAAAATAAAACCACTGTCGTATGTCCAAACTAATGAAATAATTATGCAATACACCACATATAGTAACCTATTACAAATAAGTCTACTAATTTCATTTGTCATAATTATATTAGTACTACTAAGTTATGTAGCTGTTAAATTTACGAAAACTTCTAAAAGAGTCACGGTTAAATGTATAAACCCTATAATAGAAGCAGAAGAGGAACCAACTTCAGCCACCGCACTTGACACCCCGTCACTATACCCGAGGGTAATCGCCTAGGGACAGGCTAATAACAAACGTTGGGGGAGTGACATATCCATAATTCCCCACATCCCATACACATTATGTTTATGTAAAATTCATCCACCCCATCCACACAAGTAACAGGACCCCACTCAAGAATCAATAACTGTTTCTTCCCATACTCCAAGCTAGGGCCCCCCATAATATAAACAATGGACCACATTGTTTCAGCAACATTAGAATCACGCCACTCTCGAGAAATCGATTCTTTAGAATCACGCCACTCATGAGGACCAATCAAAGCTAGACATAAAACCAAGGAGTATCACATTCCTAGCTCCGTCATGTAATGCAACACCGATCGCCAGCAGTGGATGCCTTTCATCAAAGCCGACGCATCCCCAAATATCGATCCAGGCACGTACGCCACCGACACGAAGATGCAGCCGAGGAAAGCAACGCCCGAAGCCAGAGTCGGGAGTTCCAAGAGAAGGGCTCATGGAAACTAGCCAGCAGCAGAGAGATCAGTTCCGTTTGAGACATGCAGACCGAAAGTCAAGTCGGGGAATTCATTTAAATCTTGTGACATAAAGATATTTAAGTTGTAAAATAAAAGTCTTTGTTAAAAAACTTAAAATCGAGTTGCGGATATTTAACTATATATATTTTTTTTTCTTTTTAGTCAATTATTAGAATATTGAACTTTAATTAATATTGATAAAATTTAAAAGTTATTTGAATATAAATGCAGAGTAGTATATTTTTATGGTTTATATTTATGTATGGCCATACTAAAAATGATTAATAATTGCAAATCTTTAACCTATCCTTATGTACTTTCTGAGTTTTGTTTTTATTATCGGAGATTATGACGTTATCTCTTTCTCCGATACTTTCTACTCTATATGGTCCTATATATTTAAAATCTAGCTTATGTCCTGTTTCATTTTTCAATAAAACTTTATCTCCTACAGCTAAATTTAAATCTTTTAACTTTAAGTCATATAGCTGTTTATTTTTAATTTTATGCTCCTCGAGCATAATCCTTGCTCGTTTATATGCTATTTCTAATCTATATTTACTCTCTTTAGAGTAATCATCTATGTTATATAGAGGTGCTATTCTATCTATAGTATTAAATTGAACTGGTAAGTTTGAAGTCTTACCGAAAACTAGCTCATATGGACAATAATCATGTGCCATAGAGGGGGTTGTATTAAAACAATATACGAAGTATTGCAGCCATACATCCCAATCTGATTTGTCAGCTGAGATGTATGAGCGTATGAATTCGTTAAATGTTCTGTGGCTTCGCTCCACGGTTCCTACAGTCTGGTGATGATGTGCAGTAGAAGTTATGTTTTTGATGTTTAGATTTTTACATAAGTCTTCAATTATTGAATTTTTATATTCTGTTTCCATGTCCGTAATGAACGTCTTCATTGGACCGTACTTTAGAATAAAATTTTCAAAAATAGCTTTAGCTACTGTATTTGCACTTTTGTTTCTAATGGGTATGGCGACAAGGTATTTTGTCAGGTCACATATTAAGGTGACTGCATATTCATTTCCTTGTTCTGATTTAGGAAGTGGACCGATCGTATCCACTATTACCCTATCAAAAGCCATGTATGGTGTTTCTGTAATAGTCAATGGAGTTATTGTGTGCTTGGTTACTTTAGCTTTTTGGCATTTTGGACATTTTCGTATGTAATTGGTTATTTCTTTAGTCATACCTTTCCAAAAATAATGTCTTTTGACCTTGGCCAAGGTTTTTGTTATGCCTGTATGTCCTCCTTGTATGGGATCCTCATGTAATGTAGACAGTATTGCTTCTTTTTCTTTTTCATTTTTAATTACGGTCACCGGGTTGAGTAGCGCTACTCTTATTGTTCGTAATATTTTATTGCCCATATTTTTAAAATTATCTATTGAAATGTATTCAAAGATATTTTCCCACGGTGCCACTTTGAGTTGGCTGATTTTTTGTTTACCGGCTTGGATATTGATTGCCATTATCAGGAACAAACTGGATGTAACAAATAAGGCCTGAGAGCACCACCACAAAGCTTCGGGTAGTATTCGATGCCTCATGAAAATCCACAAGCGGGAAATCTTTAAACGACATTCTGCAGGCGGGACCCACCGTTCAGAGCGAACTTATGTCCATTCTGCTACGATTTCGGATTCATAAGTACGTGTTCACAGCGGACATAGAAAAGATGTACCGGCAAGTGTGGATGAACCCGGAGGATCAATTCCATCAGATGATAGTCTGGAGAAACAATCCATCCGAAGAGATCAGGTACTACCGCCTGAAAACAGTAACATATGGGACAACAGCTGCTCCGTTCCTAGCAACGAAATGTCTGGATCATTTGGCAAAGACAGACTACCAGTCGGATCAACAACATTAAAAACCGATTTCTATGTTGACGACTGTCTAACTGGAACACGATTCCAGAGGCAATTCATGTTCGACAAGAACTAAATAAGATATTACTACCGTCCGGATTCAAATTGCGCAAGTGGTGCTCCAACAATGAGCAACTTCTCCAAGGAATCCCCAAAGAGGATATTGTAACCGATGTAAAACTAGGAGAGACACTAGAGCACTACAGCGTGAAAACTCTGGGTCTCAACTGGATGCCGAAGAAGGATACATTGTGTGGACGAACACAGAAAAGCCAGGCTACACGCATCACCAAACGGGTGGTATGCTCCGAACTGGCCCAAATCTTTGACCCACTAGGACTCTTTGCACCAGTGGTAGTCAAGGCAAAAATCTTCATGCAACAACTTTGGGAGCTCAAACTGGATTGGGATGACGAATTACCATTGCAACACCAAACCGAATGGAAAGAATACCGGGACGACTTACAAACTTTGAACAAAATGCAAATTCCCCGGCATATCTACGATGGAAAAATTCCAGTTACACAAGAACTCCATACGTTTGTAGATGCATCAGAACGAGCATATGGCGCAGCAGTATATGTACGCGCTACATACAAAAACAACCAAGTGTCAGTAAGACTGCTCTGTTCGAAATCACGTGTGGCGCCGACAGCCAAACAATCGCTACCACGGTTAGAACTTTGTGCTGCAGTCCTCGGTGCCGAGCTCACAAACCGAGTCCGACAGGATCTGCACATGGACATTAACACGGTTTCAGGATGGTTTTGGAGTGATTCTACCGTTGTGTTATCCTGGATAAACGCATCGTCATCAACATACCATACCTTTGTGGCAAATCGAATAGCCAAAATCCAGGTGAAATTTTAGAATAGTTTTTCTAAATACAAAACCGAAAGTTCTTGGGTGACTGCAATTTTTTATTTAATACGACGAAAGAAAAGGGGTGCGTGCGTTCGATTTCAAGGGTTTTTCTCGACTTCTTTTCAATATATTCCAACAATTTCTTCTAAGCCTACCTTACCTACGGTGGCAAAGCGGGGCGAATTCGCCAAGAGCGAGAGAACGAGCTTTTATTGCGCTCCCGCTTTGCCCTAGCCTAACTTACACTAGACTTCATGAAATACTATCCTAATAACAATTATTAATATTCAAATGACGCTACACCGGCCCCGTTGAAGGCCTGGAAGGCTTCAAACCATTGGCAGAAGCGCCAATTTGTGTATCGGCCTCCTGAACGTGGCTCCGCTGCTCGTCCTTAGCTCGACCACTCTGACCCTTCCGTCCTGCCCGGCGGTTGTGCCGACCACCCTTCCTAGGAGCCACTGTTGAGGGGGCAGGTTGTCCTCGGCGACGATTACTAGGTCGCCTTCCTTTATGTTTGGCTCCTCCTGGTGCCACTTGCATCTGATTTGTAATCCCAGCACATACTCCCGGGACCATCGCTGCCAGAACATTTGCCTGGCTGACGAGACAAGCCGCCATCGCTTTAAGCAGCTCAGACCCTCCTGGTCCGGGGTCCTGGGTGCTGGGGGTGCGATGAGCGGCCCGCCTGTCAGCAGGTGCCCGGGAGTCAGCGCGTCTCCGTCGCTTGGGTCTGGGCTTAGGGGTCCTAGCGGGCGCGAGTTGAGCACTGCCTCGATCCCGACCAGCACGGTCTCCAGCTCCTCTGCGGTGAGGAGAGCGCTTCCGATGGCGCGTAGGAGTAGGCCCTTGGCAGACTTCACACCGGCCTCCCAAAGTCCGCCCATGTGCGGTGCTCGAGGCGGTATGAAGGCAAACTCGCACCCGCTTCTTGACGCAAATTCGCGTATCGCGTCCGCTTCCGCCTCCATCTTCCTCCGCAGTTCGCTGAAGTGGCGACTTGCTCCGACGAAATTTGTCGCGTTGTCGCAGTTCACGCGTTGCGGACATCCTCGACGACCGACGAACCTTTGGAATGCCAACAAGAAGGAATTAGTCGTCAAATCGGAGACAATTTCTAAATGAACCGCCTTGGACGCAAAACAGACAAATAACGCTATGTAGGACTTATAAGGGGGCCTTCCACGAATTTTCAGAGTCGTATAGACTGGGCCACAAAAATCAACGCCACATACTGAAAATGGGCGGAGAGCACGGAGCCGGTCTGCGGGTAAGTTGCCCATCATTTGGGTCTGGAGTAGCGGCTTGCATTTAAAGCAACGAATACACGACCTAACTGTCGCCCTGCAGACCGCCTGAGCATTCACTATCCAAATGCGCTGTCTAAGGATACTCACGAGTGCTCGTGGGCCGGCATGAAAATTCGTTTGATGCAGATAGCGAACGTATGTCTGCACAAACTGCGAGCGTTTTGTCAATAACAAAGGAAACTTGGCATTATATGACATAGGAGCGTTAACTAGTCGCCCCCCAACTCGCAACAACGAAAAAGAGCACCATGTCCCAGCCTCTTCATGGATGAAGGGATTCAAGCGCTGAAGACTGGGGCCTAACTTGGTGCCTTTACGAACCCTTTCAATATCTTCTTGAGACTCATTTTTCTGTGTTATTTCGACTATTTTTAGAAACGCCTCGTCGTATTCTACGGATGACGGAATTTTTCCAAAGTTGAGACTTTTGTCTTTGCATTTTCGGATGAAGCGGAACACGAAAACGAACACTCTTAGCAGTTTGAGGTGTGACGAGTATCCCTCGATTACATCCACTAAGTAATTTGGCTTGGCCGCGACGGTCAGTCCGACCGATTTCTTCCGACTTTCCATCTGTTTCTCTTCTTCGGAAAGCTCGAAGTGTGGATTTCTGGGCCAGCTCTCTTCTTCAAACTTTAAGAACTCTGGTCCTCCAAACCAGATCGACTGCACGATTTCCTCTACGTCCCAACCTCTCGAAACTATGTCTGCTGGGTTCTGTTTTGTTGGCACATGCCGCCACGTAGCTTCACTTGACCACTTTTGAATCTCCGCTACTCGGTTCGCAACGAATGTTGACAACGACGAAGGGTGGGATCTGATCCAATGAAGAGTAACTTCTGAATCTGACCAGAATATCATTTTATCAATTGGAACCTTGAGCAGGGATTTGATTCGGTGACAAAGGTCTGCTAGAAGGTGAGCGGCACATAACTCAAGCCTTGGGAGCGTTTTCGTCTTGAGTGGCGCTACTTTCGACTTTGCAGTCAACAAGGAGACCTTGAAACCTTCTGCAGTCTTTCTACGGATATAGACGCAGGCTCCATAAGCTCTCATGGATGCGTCGGCAAAGGCATGTACTTGAATCGGTGACATGGGATCAGTATGCACAAATCGAGGTATGGTAATCTTCTCCAACTGACCCAAGGATTCTTTTAATAAGTTCCATGCTGTTTCCAAGTTCATTGGAATTGACTCATCCCAATCTAGCTTGTTGAGCCAAAGCTCCTGCAGTAGGATCTTTCCCTTAATTACTAAAGGACTTAACAAGCCAAGGGGGTCAAACAGCTTTGATGTCACCGATAAGATGTTCCGTTTTGTCGCTCGGAGACCCATAACTGACGTGTCAATTTGGAACTTAAAGACGTCTTCGTGTGGCAGCCACGATATTCCTAACGCCTTAGTTGACTCTGAGTCCGAGATCGTTATCGGTTTAACTGTGCTCTCGGATGCGGTGACCTCAGGTGAGTTCGAAAACCATTTAGTCAATTCAAACCCAGCGGTTTGAAGAACCTGAGCCACATCAGACTTAATTGTCTTTAACTCCTCTACGAAACCAGCACCAGTCAACATGTCATCGACATAGAAGTCGGTGTCAATAAATTCAGCAGCTTTAGGGAATGAGAGTTTTGCAGACTTACTCAACCTCTTCAAACACCGAATAGCCAAAAATGGGGCTGGTCCAGTCTCATATTTTACGGTGTTGAGCTGGTATATTCTCAAGGACTCAGACGGGTCTCTTCTCCACACTATGAGCTGGAATTGTCTATCTGCATCAGCGACCCAGACTTGGCGATACATCTTCTTGACATCGGCTGTCAAGGCGTACCTGTGTAGTCTGAATCGGAGCAATGTCGAATACAGCTCATCCTGTATCGTAGGACCGACCATCAATATGTCGTTCAAGGCCACCTGAGAGGACGTTTTACAAGACGCATCGAAAACGACGCGGAGCTTGGTCGACGTGCTTTGAGGCCTCAACACACACTGATGTGGAATGAAATAATGTGGAGTTTTGGGGATTGTGTTGTCTGTGGTAGACATGTGACCCAAGGAGAGGTACTCTTCCATGAACTCCAAGTACATTTTCTGCAACTCGGGGTCACGAGACAATCTTTTTTCAAGCGATAAAAACCGCCGTTTAGCCACTTCAAAGGAGTTGCCTAAGATACTGGGATCTGATTTGAACGGCAGTCTTACTTCAAACCGACCTGAAGGCACGACCTGAGTAGTCCTTCTATAATGCTTTTCACATAACTTGTGTTCAGGAGATAAAGACTTTTTAGAAGACGGCAATTCTTCCAGTGACCAAAACTTTTGTAATGTATTGTCGATGTGGATCACTGACTCTTCTCGACAACTCAAACAATTCCTAGCTTCTTGGGTGGCAGTCACCTTTGGAGTGTATCTGCCCGACACAATCCAGCCGAGAAGCGTTTTCTGCAGAGTTGGATAGTCAGGACCTTGGCGAATCTGACCAACAGATAGAAGTTCGAAAAATGTTTCTGCACTATCAACATATCTATCTTCTGTGGCTTGAAGAAATATGGGTCTGCAAGTGGTAAGTTCTTCGGGATTTTCCAGTCACTCACGTTAAGTGTCTGATCAGGGTGATACCCCGAAATGGACCTTAGAATCCAGAAATCAACCGAAAACTCACTACCAGTAATTCGCGACTTCACCACCGTGTGTATCTTTTTCTTGACTTGTGCATTGGATTCACCAATACCAAGCAAGTTGATACACGACTCCTCCCTACGGATCTGTAAGCGCTGTGCTAAGTCCTCAGTTATAAAATTGGTTTGAGACCCCGAGTCAAGCAGAGCTCGGGCCAAAACATGTTCACCATTATTTGTTCGGACGCTTACGATCGACGTAGCCAGAATAACTCTATCCATAGCTGTCGCATGGAGAGCATGCGAAGTGGAAGGTTGATTCTGATTGGGAGGAGGAGAAGAATTCTCTGGGGGTGATGGTAACGCTAGACTTTTATTCGCCACTGTGTACCTATGCAATAAGGTATGGTGTGAGCAGCCACACACTCGACACTTCTTAGCTTTGCATCGTACTACAGAGTGACCTGGCTGCAGACAATTGATGCACAAGGATGCAGTTTTTGCGAATTCGAACCTTTGCATTACTGCTAGCCGACCAAATGGACTGCACTCTGTCAACAAATGGCCTTTCGCATTGCAGTAGCTGCATTGTTGATTTTTAGTATTCGCGGTGGAACACGCGAATGAGCTCCGATTATGCTGCTTGCTTGGCACAGCTTTCTGCTCCTGCTTTGGTTTGTCCGGATTTTCGGCCGAAAGATGCTGATGTCTGCGATTAAGCAACCTTTCACAGTCCGTCCAAAGTGGCAGTTGGTCATAATCGAGCTGTTCTTCCCATTTCTCTTTGGTCACCGGATCGACTCTGCTCAAGACGAGATGAATAATCATCGCATTCGAGATCTTTTTATCATCGCCTATCGACAACAACGAACCATATATGGATGAGGCGGTATCGATAAGGTTCCTTAAGGACGATGCTGATTGCTGGGTCATTTCGGGAAGACTAAGTAGGGCATCAATGTGATTTTTGAAGATCAGACAATCATTATCGTAGACCCGTTTTAAGCTAGCCATTGCTTTCTCGTAGTTGGTCTCGGTTACTTGGAAAGCCCTAACTGTTCCCAACGCTTCACCGGAGAGACACGAAAGCAAATGGTTGAACTTTTCGATAATTGGAATGCTTTGGTCATTATGAACTAGAGTCTCAAATAAACCTATGAAGTTTTTAAAGTCCGAATAGTTGCCGCTGAACTGCGGCAGAGCTAACTTCGGAAGGCGAGCACGAGTTGGGCCACCATAAGCTGGTACTGCCTGTATTGTCTCATCAGCTGTCTTTAATGCGCAAATGAGAGACATTAATTTTGCCTTTGTGAGTTGTGAGAGTTCTTCCAACTCGACTCCAAATTCATCGTCAATGTCTATATCTTCAATCTTCTCTTGAAGTTCGCGTGCCGTGTCAATGCTACGCATCAGCGTTTCGAGTCTGCACTCGAGCTCCGTCAATACCAGCGGAATATCCCCCGCTTCTAAACGGTCCGCTAATAAACGAATGCCTTTGACACGGCAACTGCGCTTTTTCTTCAGCTCTTCAAGGACGATATTGTTGGCTTTTGAGGTCATATTGATTCTCAATACAAGCAACTGAAGGCGAAAGATCGTTTCTAATAATCGTATTTAATGCCGAGGCACTCAATGAAATAATGGGTAATTGTACCCAAACGAGGTGAAAAACCAATATACCCGAAAAATTTAGGGTAGAGCGTCGCTTGGCTGGCGCGTACACGAAAACCACACAAGAATACCAACGAACTGTACTGGTGACAAGCGAAAACGAAAAATTTCACCGCTGCAGTTCAGAAGAATTAATGTTGTGTATGCGTATGCACCGACAACGATCGACGCTAAATTGATTTACGAGGCACGACTTTGTCTTAATTGATAATTGGATCCTACTGACACCAAACGAATATACCCGACGAAAACAGGGTAGCGCGTCACTTGGTGTTTGGTTTGGATCAAGCGCGCCAAACAAAAGAACAACGATAAGCAACGGTGAAGAGCGAAAGCGAGACGAAAAAAATTCACCGCTGCAGCTGTGTATTGGTATGCGTGCTTGGCCAACGACCCAACTATACATATGTATATTTGACACAACGAAAACGAGAAAGGGGAAAGGGGCGACAGCGATTACAGTAAAAATGAGTTATGTATATGTGTAGTTATTGCGTCCAAGAGGGTTAGATGTACATATGTATGTTTATATGTATTAATATATATGCTCAACTCTAACTACAGCATGCAATCTAGCTCTACTATGTCATACGTATGTGCCAAGAATTGAAAGCGAGGTGCAATTGTTTCAGCACAAGACAATAATTGCGAGTTTTTTAATCTTTCGTCTTCACTCGAGCTTTCAATTTTTTGCACAAATACCTCTTGGGAAGATAGGAAATTCCAGGTGCTGTACTCTCCTCTTGTATATGTAGCTGCAGACAGGGTATTGCACGACCGACGCGGTGATTTTTAGTTTGGTTTGTTTAATTATTGCACACACGTCGCGGTCACTTTGGCAATTTAGCTGCAGCACATATGCATGTACATGTATGTATGTATGTACAATAGATTTTGGCTATTTATGTATGTATCTTCACTGTGTCACTGTCACTTTTTGCCTTTCCACTTGAATTAATATATATGTACGTTTAAATTGCGAGTCCACCCGGGGGCGCCATGAAATTTTAGAATAGTTTTTCTAAATACAAAACCGAAAGTTCTTGGGTGACTGCAATTTTTTATTTAATACGACGAAAGAAAAGGGGTGCGTGCGTTCGATTTCAAGGGTTTTTCTCGACTTCTTTTCAATATATTCCAACAATTTCTTCTAAGCCTACCTTACCTACGGTGGCAAAGCGGGGCGAATTCGCCAAGAGCGAGAGAACGAGCTTTTATTGCGCTCCCGCTTTGCCCTAGCCTAACTTACACTAGACTTCATGAAATACTATCCTAATAACAATTATTAATATTCAAATGACGCTACACCAGGCATTAACAAACCAGTCACAATGGCGTCACGTGTCATCGGCCAACAACGCAGCCGATGTCCTGTCGAGAGGAATCGCAGCAAGCAGACTGGCAGATCACAATCTGTGGTTATATGGACCATTATTCCTGCACGGATCTCGAGACAACTGGACGAAGGCACCCAACATAGAACCCAGCAATCTTGAGAGAAAAGCTAAACATGTAAGCTTGCCAATCACACCCAGCGCACTTGGGGATGAATTATATACTTGCAGACATAGCAACTCGTTTCACAAGCTGCAACGCATTGTGGCATATATTTTACGCTTCTGCTACAAAACCAACAGAGCGAACACCACGACGCTCTGCGCAGAAGAACTGACTCACGCCCGCACTATAATCCTGCGAACCATACAACAAGTCGAGTTTACAGCAGAGTTAAAACAGTTCCAACGATATAAGACTGTGGATAAAAAGAGCTCGATCATATCGTTATCTCCCTTCCTAGGAGACGATAAGCTCATCCGAGTTGGTGGTAGACTTGAAGAAGCTCTACTTCCATACAACGAAAAACACCCAGTCTTGCTGCCTTACAATGACCCAATCGTCAAAATGATTTTGCGGGAGCTACATGAGGAGAACATGCATTGTGGTGCTCAAGCATTAAGGGCAATCGCAAGACAACAATATTGGATTATCAATGACAAGACAATGGCTAGAAGCATCATCCACAGCTGTGTTAGATGCACCAAGGCTAGACCAAAGCTGATGCACCAGATCATGGGCAATCTCCCAGCACAACGAGTCACACAAGCACGCTCGACTACTGTGGACCAATCGCGATCCACCATAAGATCCGAGGCAAAAGACCTGACAAGGCATACATCGCCGTGTTCTGCTGCTTTTCCACAAAGGCAGTACACCTGGAGCTGGTAAGCGACTTGACCACAGATGCATTCTTGGCCGCCCTGCGTCGATTCTTAAGTAGACGTGGGAAGTGCCAAACTATTCATTGCGACAATGCAACGAACTTTGTGGGTGCAAACAACCAGCTTAAAGAATTAGAAGACTCTATATTCAGCTCAAAGGCAAGCGCTCTGATCACGAATCATTGCAACAAAAAACAAGTGGATTTTAAATTCATTCCTCCCAGGGCCCCATCGTTCGGCGGCCTCTGGGAAGCGGCGGTAAAGTCAGCAAAAAGGCTGTTGATAACAACCACCAACACAGCCTCATTGACATTTGAAGAACTAAACACAGTGATAATCGAAATTGAAGCAATTCTCAACTCTCGACCCATCACTCCAATGTCAAATGATCCCACTGATACAACAGCGCTCACCCCAGGACACTTCTTGATTGGTGAACCATTGACAACGCCTCCTGACGTCAATGCTGATCATCAAGGAAGAACATTGGTCAAGCGCTGGGAATTGGTATCGCGCCTAAAGCATTCATTCTGGAAACAATGGTCTACAGAATACCTCCAAGAATTGCAAGCGCGGCATAAATGGAAGACCGCTTCACCAAACATACCTGAAGGATTATTAGTTTTGGTTAAAGAAGACAACCTTCCTGTTATGAAGTGGCCAATGGGTCGCATCATTAAGACATATCCTGGACAGGACAACCACGTACGTGTGGTTGACGTTAAGACAGCATCTGGCGTATACAAGCGCCCGATCACTCGTCTAGCGCCGCTCTTTCCGGAAGATGTGGCAATCAAACGCCCCCACTACGTGATCAGTGACACCACGGAGATTGATGAGCCACCCACACAGCGAACAACAAAATTGTCACCTACACTAACATCAACGTTAGTGGTGCTGTTGCTCATGCTTCCATTAGCATTGTCACAGTCAATAAATGTGACACAATTCGCAAACAAGCCTGGAATATTTTATGAGAAACTTGGAACATCAAGAATAGCAACGTCTGAGTGGACCATGATCGTATACTATGACTTGGACCCATATTGGAAGGATATGCAACTAATGTCTGCCGGAATTTCAGAGTTACGATACATGTGCCCTGAACTAAAAAATGTTCCGGCATGTAACTCCATAGTTCAACACTTTCAACATGTGTATAACGAGCTACAAGCAGGAAGCGTTTTAATGAAAAACTCTCGAAAACGCAGATCGCTGCTGGACATCATAGGAAATGTAGCAAGCAGCCTGTTTGGTGTTCTCGACGCAAAATACGCAGAAGAGATGACTCAAGTGATTGAGAAAGTGAAAACCAATGAAGACTTTCTACTACATCTGCTCCAAAACCAAACATCAATTGTCGACGCGACAATAAACGTAGTCAGAAAGGACAAATTAACAACTGATAATCGCCTAAAAACTTTGGAACAGCATTTGGCTACTATCAACCGAGAAAGATTGTCGTATCACAGCGATCATCTGACTCAAGCGTACTTAGGACTAATAGCACAATTAACGCTGCTCACAACAACTCTCCAACGAATGCAGTCCGACATATCTGATGTCCTAATCGGTATTCATCATCGGAGAATAAGCCCCACTCTGGTGTCTCCCGAGCAACTAATAGACCAACTAGACCAAATACGGGAGCATTTGCCACAAGATCAAATGCTGCCGGTCACAACGAAGGAGGTGATTCAACTATACAGAATCATGCGAGCCGAAGGAACCCCTACTGCAAGGCACGTCATCTTCAAGCTGACGCTACCGCTGGTCTCAACAGCTCAGCTCGAAGTCTTCAGCATCATCCCAATTCCGTTTTGGGATTCAACAAGCTGGAGTCTATTTGACCTCAGGACCACCATAGTTACAGTTAACATCCACCGAGACCAGTTCATCGGCACTACCCAAGAGGAATTCCGACGTTGTCTTAAAGTACACAACGAGGAGTTCATCTGCTTTGACCACCAGACGATCTTCAATGTGGGACAATCGCTGTGAGTTTCAACTGTTTAACAATAAAACAGAAACACTGTGTCAGGTAACACACACAAAGGCTGACATGGTGTGGCTAAAAACTCAGCATCCAAATAAATGGATCTTCGCAACGCATTCTACAACTAAACTTCAAGCAGTATGCAACGGAGTTCCGTCAACCATAACACTGGAAGGAACTGGGCTACTCTCCATGGCCCCTGGTTGCACTGCTCGCAATCCTAAATTAAGCATCAGTACCTTCAGCACCACAATCAGCGAAGTAAAATCGACGTACACTCGATTTGGTGACGTGAACCCACCGGAGACATCACCCTCGCCACCAATGTGGCAACTGAAGAACCAGACATCAGACTTCCTTCAAGAGCTTGATGATCTACGCCAGCAACTATCAGCCATCAATCAGCACGAGCTGCCACACCATCTCACCACCGTGCAGCACCATCAACTCGTTGCTTATGCAGCCCTAGCAATATCAATTCTACTGATCATTGCCATCATTTTCCGGAAGAAGTATCAACTATGGAAACCAAGGCCATCAAATCCCGATCCAGCCACGTCATCACCCCCTATACCCCTTGCACGCCGGTTTACCGTCGACTTGAACGATGGTTGAACACAGTTTCAACGGCCGGGAGAATGTTCAGTTGCAGAAGTATGCTTAAGCAATAGCTTATAAGACCCGTCGGCATAACACAGTGACACCGCGACACAGTGTTCCATTTAACATGCAATATAATACCTCACGACAAACACACTCGCCACTGCAGTGAGTTCTGCTGACAATGCACTAGCCACTGCAGTGAGTTCTGCTGACAATGCACTCTTTCCGCAGAGTGCGAAGACAGCGGAGGCATTTGCTGACCATCAAAATGTCGCAATTGCCCACCAGACACCAAAATTATCCATAATACACAAACATATATTTTACAGACTCAGCACTTTTGTACCTATAAATAAGAATCATTTTTGTAAATAAAATCAGTATCAGAAACAGTACCACAACGGCCTGTTCACTCATCTTCCATCGCAATCATCAGAGGCTGTCGCTGTGTCTTCAGACCCTCCCTTGCGCACCGTAGGATACCCACTCCGCAGTCCAACTGGTTCAAGTTCTAGTTGCGACGACCAAACTGTAGACGGTTTATGTACCGTATGCAACCCAGCTTCCTACACACACACACACATTAACACTAACATCATATCTTGCAGTAATTTTTTTTCCATGTTTGAAAAAACATAAATTATTATTTACATGCAAGGTCACTACTTTACGCACTTCGTCATTGTTGATGACTTCATATACGTTGGGCTTTGAAGCTTTTGTTAGAGATTGCCTAGGCAATTCTATTTGTTCTTTTCCTGCGCAGGATTTCTGTCTACTCTGTTGCCTGGTAGTGACTTTCAGGACTTTATTCGTATTTTGTATGTTTTTCAGGTCTGTGATGGTTATTCTTGATAACGCATCTGCTACATGATTATCTTTACCCTTTAGATACTCGACTGTAAAGTCGTATTCTTCTAATTCGAGCCGCATGCGTGTGAGTTTTGAGCTGGGATTGACCATTGAAAATAGGTATGTTAGTGGTCTGTGATCCGTTTTTACTGTAAAGTGTTTACCATAGATATATGGTCGAAAATGGGTAATTGCCCAATGAATTGCTGCTAATTCCTGTTCTGTAGTACTTTTGTTACTTTCACCTTTTGTGAATGAACGTGATGCATATGCTAATGGGAGTTGGAGTCCGTTATGGTTTTGAGTTAAAACCGCTCCACATGCTTGTTTACTAGCATCGGTGATTATGCAAAATTCTTTCTGAAAATCTGGGTACTGTAACAGAGTGGGTTCCATAAGTTTATCTTTTAAATATTGGAATGCATTTTGACATTCAGTTGACCACTCAAAGGGGACATTCTTTTTACATAATCTAGTTATGTGCCGGGAATAGTCGGCGAAGTTTTTAATAAAACGTCTATAATAATTGCAAAATGCAATAAATCGTCTAGCGCTGTCCGCATCATGTGGGACTGGATAGTTTTTGATGACGTCATATTTCTTGTCATCTGGCAAGATTCCTTTATCTGTGCATTTATGACCAAGAAAGGTCACTTCATGCATAAAAAATGAACATTTTTGTGGATGTAATTTTAGGTTGTGTTTCCTACATATCTCAAAAATATCTGTTAAGTTTTTAAGCATATGTTTTTCGGAACAACCCATGACTATTAGATCGTCCATATACAGGAAGGCTTGCGAAGCTTCAAGTCCAGAGAATGCTATAGTCATCATTCTTTGAAATGAATTCGGCGCTATTTTTAAACCAAATGGTAGTCGCGTGAAGCGATATGAGCCATTGCTCGTTGAAAAAGACGTTATATTTCGCGAACTTTCTTCTAGTTCGATTTGATGAAAACCTGACATTAAGTCAAGGCATGAGAAATACTTTGCTCTACCTAGTTGATCCAAAATGTCATCAATTCTAGGTAGTGGAAATTTGTAGGCCAGGAGTTTTTTGTTTATTTGACGATAGTCAACTACTAATCGCCATTTCTTTTGTCCTGAACCCGGAAGGGCTTTCTTTGGGACAAGTAGAAGTGGGCTGTTGTATTCTGATACGGATGGTTCGACAATATTGTCGTTGATTAATTTTCCTACTTGTTTTTTAATTTCCTCAACTTGGCTATGCGGACTTCGATAGTTCTTTATATATATAGGTTCGTCATCCCTCAATCTCAATTTCTGTTTATAAAAATTATTTGTTGTGATTGATTCGGTTTCAAGCCCGAATACGTCACTAAAATTGGTACATAGTTTAGTTAATTGCTTCTTGAATTGTACTGGGAAATGTTTGCTTAATTCAGCTATGACAGTTTTTTCTCGGATTTTTTGAGTTGTTTGAATTACCTTGTAATTCGAAAGTGGATCATATTGTATGTTATTTATATGTACTAATTGGTTGGTACTGGTTGTATTCAGCAATCGGACAAATGTATTATTTTTTGAAGTTATTGTATTTGCTACATAAATACCAGGTTGAATTTCCTGGTTTGGGATCAATATGGTTTCTATATCGGACGTTAATTCTATTTTTCTGACAACTTGTGATCTTGCTGGTAGAAGAATTGTATTGTTACCAGAACTGTATGTTATTGGAACATAAATTTTAATTTTTATATTATTTGGTCGTATTATTAACCAATCCTCTGCAGGTTTTAAGTCTATTAGGCAGTTTAATTCTTTTATGAAATCAATGCCTATTATTCCATCACACGGAATTGCAAAATTCTGATTAACTAAATGGAAATTGTGTGGAATTATGTACTTATCTGTCTGTAGCTCTATTAGGGCAAGGCCTTGGGATGTTATTATACCTTCCCCTATTCCTTGAATATCTATTTTATTTTTTGTTTGAATGTCGTTAAAGACATCTGAATTTGCTTTTAATAGTGATATATTGGCACCTGTATCTATAAGGAATGTAAGTTGTTTTCCTGTTTTAGAATTGAGGAATGCCACGAATATATTGAGATTGAGGTTGATTGTGTGAACCGCTGGATTTTTTAATTTAGTGTATCTAAAGGATCTTGGGAGTTTCCCGAAGCTGTCTGGGTAACACGAACATTGTTCTGTCGTGTGTTTCCATTGCTATTGTATCTTTGGTTGTTATAGGTTCCACCGTTATTACGGTTATTTCCCCTATAGCCAACACGACCTCTATTGTTATTATAACTATTGTTGTTGTAAATATGGTTGTGGTTGTAACCACGACCATTTCCTCCACCACGATAGTTACCTCGAAAGTTACTACCGCGGTAGACTTGTCCTTGTCTGGTGTACAATATTGAACTTGCACTACCAGTCATCTCTGTACTACACTGTATATATTTTGCTACGGCATCATTCATTGTTGGGAATGTGCCTGCTTCTAGTATTGTTTTGAGTCTGCCGTGCTCGCAATTTTTAACCATTGTACTAATGGCCTCTTTGCAGCTGAACTTATCGGCGTGTTCCGCTGGCAAACCCTCATCAATGTATGATGCTTCTAGAAGTTTTCTCATATCATCAATCTCTGTTGTGAATTGGGCGGCTGTTTTGCCTTTTTGGCATACTTTTGCCATTTTAGCCTTTATAACATCTGATGACTCTCCGACAATAGTGTCTTGCAATTTATTTATTATTGCGCTAATGGTGGTTTCATCTTGTATTTTATACAATGTAGTTCCTATTACTTTTGATTTAATTACTTCTATAGCTAAATTTTCGTATGGTCCTTTCGTTAGATTGACCAATTTGACTGCCGTAATGAATCTTTGTAAATGGAGTTTCTGTCCATTAAATTCCGGAATGGCGTGCGAAATATCTTTGATATATGCCCGTTGGGCAATTGTTTCGTCTGCCATTGTGGTTGGTTCTTGCCCAACTACGCTGTTTGCTGAACTAGTCGACGGTTTGTCGTCGTTCACCGGATGGTTCGATCTTTTTGATCGAGAATCGTCTTCCGATATAATGATAATATTTTTTACATTCGGGGGCCTGGGACTTATTGGCCTTGATTCCGATTCTACAGCTGGTATATATGTCGCAGCTGTGTTTAGAAGATTTGGGATGTGTATGTCTAGATTGAATTTTTCTTTAACGAATACTAATCGTTCCCTTAGACGTTTGAAGACGTCTGTAGATTGAAACCAATGTATATCAGTAAGTCTTTGTCTGTTTTCTAGAAAAAGTTCTCTGACCTCATTATATATGTTTACCAAATTAGTTGTATGTTTAATGACCGTACTATTTTGTGTAGGTCTGTTCTGCGTTAAGCATTTGTATGACTTATCGAATTCTGCTCTTAGAGTGCAAACTTTAGCGCAGATCGTAAGCCAGTCCATATGTGTTTTTTAATGTTGTCCATTCCGATTGGAAGACAATCTAACATTAGCAATCACAATTCTTCCTAAAATTTCATTTTCTATTATTTGGCTGTTTACGAGGATGCCGGGTATGGTTGATAATACGATACCCTTTTGTGTGGCATCACAATGAATTAGTGGTGAAAAAGGTAAATTATATTCGTTCATATATGAGTATTCGAACTCGTATATGCTAATTGGATTGGGGAATGCGGCTAAGATTGCTTTAGCTCTATATTCGAAATTTTCATTCCTATCGTGGGTAGCCCTAATGGCTGCTGCTGTTCTACGAGACATTTTATTTTGTCTTTGTAACAATGTATTAAAGGCGGGAATTCTACCTGAAGTGTACCCATGTACATGTATTCGAGCTCTATTATGCTCCTAGGGGTCGTTGAGACCAATTTTTTTTTTTTTTTTTTTTTTTTAACTCTATCTAAATTGTTTGCCCTACTCATATATCTCTTTTTAATTATCTTATTATGTTTTACATACAATGTTAAAAGGAATTGTAAAACAGTGACAATGGTTAAAATCAGAAGTAATAACCAGAGTGCATTGAGATCATCCCTGTGGTCTATTATTTTGACATTATTGACCACATTGGCCGTATTGTCTTTGGTCTGACTATCGTCAGAACCGAACCAACCCATGGTGATGATTTTCTCTCAAAAATTGGTTTCTACAATGTTGGAGTTTTTTATTTTTATTTTATTTTTTTTTTAATTATTTGCTATTCATTTATTCTTTTCAATTTAAAAAATTTTTTTTTCTCATGGACACTCATATCTATATACCCTTCCTTTTTTTTTTTTTTACTCTTTAAAATTTCATTAATATAAATTTTTTTTTTTTTTATATATATTTTATTAAAATGAAGGAAGAAAAAAAAAATGTTAAGGGACATGTGATCGATTTGCAGGTTTTTCATTATATAATTCAACATCGATCACATGGTTTTAGTAATAGCCTAACAGAGGTTAGTATTTTCAAGTTGCACTTTAAGGGTGCTTCAACTCGAGATAGAAAATTATAATTATTGGCAATATGAGGCATGGCATTTCTGCAGCTCAATTGCGTTACTTCGCTCTTTTATTGGCGAAGTTGTTTATTGATTTCCTTGATGCGCTCTTGGCAGCGCTGTCGGTCCTCTTCATTTGTATATGTTTTTTCCAGGTCCCGCTCCAGACGTCGTTGTTGAAGCAGCCGTTTGATCCGGCCGCCCCTCTTTGTTTTCTTCCTTGGGCGTTTTTCTTGTCTTGCCCTGTACTCAGCTATTGTGAGTGGGCGTGGTCCATCGTTTGGATACACTTCTAAGGCCTCTTGTAGGCTGAGTGCGTCCCTTTGCTCGGTAGGAGCAGCGTCGGCGAAGTCTGGTGCATTTTCTGCTGCTGGAGTGTTTGTGTTACTGTCCATCGACGGTGCAAGGGGCGGTCCTATGCCACTCGCACTTATATTATTGGTCCTTGCTGGGTCTGGTGGGGGCCGGTGCTGGTCTTCGCACAGGTTTTTATATTGCGTGTACGCTCTTTGTAGCGCGGGCTGTTAAATCTCCTTGGGTATTATATATTCCTGGCCGCATTGTAGTCCCCAAAGTTAAGGGTATAAATTATAATGCAACATGGGTTTGTGCGTAATATCGTCGGCAGTCGTGCATGGGTCTGGCGAAACGGCTGGTTTGGCTTTCTGCTGGGTTTTTTCCTTGGCACTGGCACTGGGGACAACACTATTTCAATAGTTTTTCCAATTCATCAATTTTCTTTTGACTTGGTCCGATTTTTTTAAAACAAAATCACATAGTATTATATTTTTTTTTTCG
Organism: Drosophila persimilis; assembly: GCF_003286085.1. Taxonomy (NCBI): domain Eukaryota; kingdom Metazoa; phylum Arthropoda; class Insecta; order Diptera; family Drosophilidae; genus Drosophila; species Drosophila persimilis. The sequence continues at coordinate 60,526 of NW_020825529.1, forward strand.
GCCATTCTTTGTCTTTATTATTTTTGACACTTTTTTTTTGAAAAAATTTTTCTCTTTTTTTTTTTTCAATCCTTAGATTGATCCATCGCGTAGGACATATATGGTCCTGTCACGGTCGCCATGTAAAACGATGTTCAATCCGTTTTTCTGGATCGTTGGGGCTCAACCCTCCGATCTCTTTTATTGTCGTTTATGTTCTCCTCTTTACAATTGTGTTTTGGGCTTTTGTAAGCCAAAAGCCGCGGAGCTGCGCTGCCAGTGACGCCGGCAGCGGAGCGGCAGAACTATGTGTTCTTATCTCTTATATGTTAGTATGTATATGTGTGAATATGCTCAGCGCTGTTCGCAGCGAGAGCGCGAGGGAAGATATATGTGTGTATGCATGTATATTAGTGCCGTCAAGTCATGGGAACATGCTGACGCTGCACTTGGGTCGCTCGAGGCATTCTTGAGTGAATCGTAATACGATCACCCAGAATGTCTGGGACTTTATTGTTACGTAAACACTGAAACAAAGTGTTACAGTGTGTATTCTTTAGGTACCGTCGGTACAGTGGGTATTCGAAATAATGAATACTTTACTTTACTTTAATATGAGCATACTACACAGCTGGGGTTCCGCGCTTTCCGCATTCCCAACAAAAGAGGATCAGTGGGTTGGTGCAGTCGCGAGAAACATGTCCAGGTTCTCCGCAGCGTCGACAGGCTGCGTGTGGGTTGGCGAGGGGAGGCAGGAAAAAGGCTAGGAATTCCTGGCGCTCTGGAGTCGGCTGGTGCGGAACCAACGGTTGGCTCGGTTGGTGAGGAGCTCTGCTATGGCTCGCGGCACGTAGTTCATATCTACCCCGTACGAGAGGGCACGCTCTTCCAGTAGTTCGACGAACGACAGTGGGTCGTCCTGCCCGTCAAACTGGATTCCCCACTTTCGGATCCGTTCCGCCATCTGTGCGGCGTGACACAGTAGGCACACAGAGGCACAGTAGCCCCAGGCCCACTCCGAGAAACCCAAAACTAAGCAAAGCAACGAAGAAAGCGAGCCGGTCTCCCGAGGGCACCGACGCGGTTCCACCAACGAAGGGAAAGGAACCCACGCCACGCAGCAGCCAGGCACTCGAGGTACCACCTCCGACTGTCGCCCTGGCCCAATGCTCCAGCGTCCTCTCAGGCAAGAACCGGGAAAGGCGATTACTGCCACACGAGGCACCCATTGGAACCCCGACGCCCCGACCTTCATCGCCCAAACTAGCCGTTTGTCAAACGCTACGATCGCCATCGACACCCACACGTTCGTACATCACGCTGAGTACAACGTCGCGCAAGTGCCCCTCAGGACACACACGAGCCCCCTACTCATGATCGAGGCACCCGCCGTCGTCGACAGCATAAGCGAATACACTCGCGAAGTCGAACCACCAAGCGCATTCGACACAACAATCCTCCCCGAAAACCCCGACCACACTTGCGACCCAGGAATCGACGAACCACCCGAGCACGATTCAGAACGGATCTCCGACCCATGGCCTCCCGACATCGTGCCGAAAATACAAGAATTTCTAGACGAGGAACACACCATGGTCATGAGGGACAACCGACCCATAAAACAGCGGTACTACCCGAAAAATCCACATTTGTAAAATGTACCGCTGCGTACGAGTGTATCCACCCGAAAATTTGTATCAGTGCATCCTATGGCGAGATTCCATCGAGTCCGAGGTTCAAGTCTACACATTAGACACCGTCACATACGGGACGAGGGCTGCATCATTTTTAGCGGTCCGCGCAATGAACCAGCTGGCCATCGACGAGGGTGAGTCCTACCCTCTTGGCTCAGCTGCTCTGCGGCAGGAGTTTTACGTGGATGACCTTATTTCGGGCGGAAATTCGGTCGCACAGGTCATGGACAAGATGCACCAAACATAAGCTTTACTGTCCCGTGGTAACTTTAGACTTAGGAAATGGTGCTCCAGTCACCAGGAAGTACTTGAGGGAACCCCTGAAGATGACATAGAGAAGTTCCTAAAGTTTAATGATGGAAGCGACATAGCCAAAACTCTCGGCTTAGCGTGGGACCCTGCTTCGGATCAGCTGCGTTTTGCCTTGTCCGGACTGGACACAAACTCAAAGCCATCAAAGCGGTCGGTTTTATCTACGATTGCGCGGTTCTACGACCCTCTTGGATTGATAAATCCAGTCATTGTCAGGTGCAAAATATTCCTTCAGCAGCTTTGGAGAGAAAATTTGGGTTGGGATGAAAGCCTACCCTCAGCGTTGCATTCAACTTGGATGGACCTGAGAAATAGTTTGGCAAGCATTTCTCGGATCTCATTTCCTCGCTTGGTTCTTCGTTCTAGTGTGGCTACAGAAGTTCTCGGATTCTGTGATGCCAGCTTAGAAGCATATGGCGCTTGCGTGTATGTCGTGTCCAGGGAAGCCCAGTCTTCGAGCCACGTTTTGTGCTCAAAGTCGCGAGTGGCGCCGCTAAAGACTATATCGATTCCGAAGCTGGAATTAAGTGGAGCCCATTTCCTTGCGAAAATCATGCAGAATGTAAAGGACATGGGAATCTTTACAGGTCGGTTCTATTGCTGGTCGGATTCGTCAACAGCATTATCTTGGATTAGGGACGAGCCAGCTAAATTTCAAGTTTTCGTGGCAAATCGAGTGGCATCAATTCAGGAGTTGACGGCAGCCATGGAATGGCGCTATGTTCCCACATCTTTAAATCCTGCTGATATTCTCTCGAGTGGCTCGCTTCCCAACCATCTTATCCAGTCAGAGCTATAAGGATAAGTGGCCTGTATCTCCTACTAACAACATAGCAACTGTGGAGCTTCGCAAGAGAGGATTGCTAATCACGTCTCCACATGCCGATCTCACGTCCGGATGCAAATTTGCGAATTCATTCTTTCGCATGCAGCGCACATTCGCCTACATGCATAAATTTATACATCGTCTTAGGCATCCAGGACTCACCGTTTCTGATATTCGGCAAGGAACGCATTCGACACATTCAGCTGGCAAAGGAGAAGGAGATTCGGTGCAATGGTCATGAAATCCAGTTCTATTAGTTCGCTCAACCCGTTCATCGATCATTCTGGACTACTTAGAGTTGGAGGTCGTCTTGGCAACTCATCGCTAGGATTTGACGCTCAGCACCCGCTCATTCTGCCAAAGGGACATTCCATACCTTTGCGCTGATAAGATATTATCACGAAAGAAACCTCCATGCCGGACCTCGAGCCTTGCTATCCAAAATTCGGCTGGAATATTGGCCCATTGGAGGTGTTAAAGCAGTGTCAAGGGTCGTCAGCAGATGTGTGAGATGCTTCAGGACTAGGCCGCGCATGGTTGAACACATCATGGGAGACCTACCTAAGGAACGTTTGGAAGGATCTCGAACTTTTGAAGTCACTGGAGTAGATTACTGTGAACCTTTTTTCTACCGATCAGAAATCCGCACGAGGCCTCCGATCAAGTGCTACAATAGCGTATTCATCTGCTTCACTTCTAAGGCTATACACATGGAGCTCGTAAAGGATTTTACCACCGCATCGTTTCTAGGCGCACTAAAGCGTTTTACTTCCACTCGAGGAAGGCCAAGTCAAATTTCCTCGGACAATGCCGCAAACTTCGTTGGGGCCAAGAACGAGCTTCTGGAGCTAAAGAAGCTTTGTCTGAGCGAACCGCATATGAAGGAGGTCCACGAATCCTGCTTGGCTGACTCGATCGACTGGCGTTTCATCCCACCTCGCTCTCCGCAAGTTGGCGGGTTGTGGGAAGCGGCCGTGAAGAATGCAAAATATCACCTGTACCGCTCAGTTGGACCATCTGTGCTTAGCTTCGACTAGAAGCGCACTCTGATCTGTCAGATCACTGCAATTGTTAACTCTCGCCCTTTGCTCTCGCTTTCAGAAAATCCTGATGATTTAGACGTTTTGACTCCTGCTCATCTGCTTTTAGGTGGCCCCCATGAGCAAATCCTCGAGCCTGACCTAACGAAGCTGAACTACAATCGTCTGGATGGCTGGCAGTGGGTCACCCAACTACAACAAATATTTTGGCCACTGGCTAGAGTGGTCGATGTCGTTATGGGCAAGGACGGAGTGTGTCGCGTCGCTGACCTGAAGACATCCTCAGGAAACATCAGGAGGGCCGTCACTCGGCTATGTTTGCTGCCCCTTAAGGAATCTGTTGAGAGACTAGCTCCCAACGGGGGGAGTATGTTCGGGCCTGCCGCTGAAGAATAACCGTAACTTTAAGCATTATTATCGTATGAGCAGAGAGAGCCGCCTATGTTTGTAAAAAGTTTACTTTCTGCAGAGCTGCTGCGCTCTCCCGCTAAAGGGGCTCTCTGCCGCCGCCGCTTCGGCAATTACTTTGATCTGCTGCCGCCACTTCGGCAATCACTTTGATCTAACGCCGTCGTCTATAGTTTAGTTCTATGCTAACCCCTCTGCGCATTGGTTGCATATCGATCTCGCATAAATTCCAGAAGCTTCTCGCACAAATGCCAGAAGCAATATACTGTAACTGAAAAGGAGTGTTACGCTGCGGTTTTAGCCGTAAAAAAGTTCAGAACATACGTTGAGGGCCAAGAATTCACAATCAATACAGATCATGCCTCCTTAAAGTGGCTAATGTCGCAGGCTGATCTTAGCTCCCGATTGGCTCGCTGGTCCGTGAAGTTGAATTCAAAATCTTGCACCGAAAAGGGAGTGATAAGATAGTCCCCGATGCCTTGTCCCGTACGCACTCAGAAGACTTGTCCTTCTTGGCAATTGATAGCATGTCGGTCGATTCTCCTAAGTTCAAATCACCAGAATATCAGTCAATTAAAGAGAAGATTAGGTTGAACAGTTCCCGATTGCCTGATCTAAAAATCTAAGATGAACGCATCTTTTTTCTTGTGGAACATGCCGATGGAACCAAGATCACAGACGATTCCTGCTGGAAGCTTTGGATACCCCCATCCCTTGTAAAACCTGTCCTCAAAGCTGCCCATGAGATTCCCTTGTGTACCCACAGTGGGATAAATAAAACCCTTGAAAGACTCAGGCGATCTTATTATTGGCCAAACTTAGTGGTGGATGTCAAAGAACTGTAACGAACCTGCTTTTTGGTCGGCAGATTCGTCGCAGCGTATTTTTATTGTTGCCCCCAACGACAAATGATAAGACCTTCCTTTTCTTTAATCGAATTTCGCTTTATTCGTAATTATATTAGGACTTAGGGCTAGATGTTACAATTTCACTTAGCTACGGATCTCCACCACGCGTGGGCTCTCGTCGGGTGTGGCAGCGTTGAGGCTATTTGTGATTGGGGCAATTTGACCTCCGCTATTGCTTTGGCCCGCCACTCAAATCCGCACTCTACGTATCGCACTCCCCTCTTAGCTTCCGCCGGCAAATGTGGATCACCTCTTAACTTAGACTCACTCTGGGGCAGGCGGGGCCTGTCTTCCTGTTGCTATTCACTTCACTGCACTTCTTCGAACCGTACCGGGTATCACTCTTATGTTTCGGTGGGGTTTCAACGTGCGCGCGCAATCACTTATCCACGGAAAAGAGACTGCTTCGTCGCCGCAGCCTCCTTTTATAGACCCTTGACGGGCCCCGGCTCGGCGTCGGTAGTTTTCCATCGCCGTCTCCTGGTTTCCACGGCCTTCGTAACGGGGCCTGGCCGGTGGCGTCATCCCATGGTCATGCGTCGGATCACTGCCGGCCCGATCCCGCCGTCTCCTCTGCCTCTCGCGTGCCTCTCTCTGCGAGAGCGGGACACTTCTCCTCTCGGGGCCCTTGGCCTCTTCGCCGCATCCGGATATCCGTGGGTATCTGGACTGACCTTCGCCTTATCCGGCCAGCCATCAGCCTTTATCCGACCGTCCCACCGCCTTTATCCGGCTGTGCTTTGGTCGAATTCGGCCTGTGGGAACCGCGGTTCCTCACACCCCCCTCTTTCTTCCCGCAGCGGAATACTCCCGTTTTCCGCGACCTTGCGACGGAGTGTGCCTTCCCCATTCAAACGGCCCTATTTTACGCGCGCTCTTTACTGCACCTGGGATCACGGGCGACCTGGCGCCCTCTGGCGCATTTGCTCGGGCGGCGCTGCCAGCCCTTGCAATTTTCTGGCCGGGGCCGAGTCGCCGCCTATCGATAAGGTGTAGGGGCGTTTATGCGATCCACTCGATATTTCCCCCAAGTATGTATTCCGCCTCTTTCTTTTTTGTCTCACCTTTACTCACTTTCTTCCCGCGTGTTTTGCCTTTTTTTTCTCCCTTCTTTTCGTTCCCTTTTGCTCTTTTTTTTCTCCTTTTCCTTTTTATACCCGATACTCAAAATGAGTATTGGGGTATATTAGATTTGTGGTAAAAGTGGATGTGTGTAACGTCCAGAAGGAATCGTTTCCGACCCCATAAAGTATATATATTCTTGATCAGCATCAATAGCCGAGTCGATTGAGCCATGTCTGTCTGTCCGTCTGTCCGTCCGTCCGTCTGTCCGTCTGTCCGTCCCCTTCAGCGCCTAATGCTCAAAGACTATAAGAGCCAGAGCAACGATGTTTTGGATCCAGACTTCTGTGATATGTCACTGCTACAAAAATATTTCAAAACTTTGCCCCGCCCACTTCCGCCCCCACAAAGGGCGAAAATCTGTGGCATCCACAATTTTAAAGATACGAGAAAACCAAAAACGCAGAATCGTAGAGAATGACCATATATTTTAGACTGCGGAATCTGAATTGGATCGTATTATTATTATAGTCAGCATCAAGAAAACAATTTCATTTTTTCTCGCCCTGTCTCTCTCTAACACATACGTAGCATAGGCGGCTTTGCTTAGAGTAAAACATTAGCGCCTAGATCTCAGAGACCATAAAAGCTAGAGCAACCAAATTTGGTATCCACACTCCTAATATATCGGACCGAGACGAGTTTGTTTCAAAATTTCGCCACACCCCCTTCCGCCCCCGCAAAGAATGCAAATCTTGGGATATTCACAAATCTCAGAGACTATTAAAGCTAGAGTAACCAAATTTGGTATCCGCACTTCTGTTAGATCTCACTATAAAACGTATATCTCAAAATTTCGCCCCACCCCCTTCCGCCCACACAAAGGACGAAAATCTGTTGCATCCACAATATTACAGATTTGAGAAAACTAAAAATGCAGAATCATAGATAATGACCATATCTATCAGATTGCTGAATCTGGATCAGATCAGATAATATTTGTAGCCAAAAGGAACAAATCAATTTGCATTGGCTACGCAGCGCCCGACGTCACGCTCAGACTGATTTTCTGTCTCTCTCGCACGCACTCTTTGTCGTGTCGTTTAATATTAGCGGCGCTGCCGGAGGAGAGCCATACTGACTTAGTATCGGGTATAACTGTAGAGTTGCGGTGTCCGCAGCAACTCACAACGTTCCCCCTCGTTTTCTTTTTACTTTTGTTCACGGAACACCTCCGTGCGGGTGGCCGACATCGCAATGCGGTACCGGGTAGCCCGCTCGCTCACCAGCTTTTTCACCCTCCTCCCCACGAGGCGAATCTGGGTCTGCGCGCGGATCACCGCCGCCGGCCACTCCTCCCTTGGGATCGCCGTCCAGTGGACCGTGGCTGCCGGTGCCGAGCTCTGCCGTTGCAGGGCCGGCCGCTTCGGTCCTGCACGGGGCTCCGGGCAGGAGGCCTGCCGCTTCAGAGCCGGGCGCTCGGCCGCCGTCGACCTCTCCGGTGCGGGCCACACCCACGGTCCGCGCTCCCACGCCTCGACTTCCGCGAGTTCCACCTCCGTCGGTGCTGTCGCCGCCGTCGCTGCTGCCTCGGCCGTCGCTGTCTGGGCCGCCGTCGCCGTTTCCGCGGTCCGCGTCTCTGCCGTCCGCGTCGCCGCTTCCGCCGTCGCCGTGTCTGATGGTGCTGCTGCTGCTGGTGCTGATGGTGCTGCAGCTGCTGCTCCTCCTCGGCCTGCGGTTGCCGCCTCTCGGGGCCCTCGTCGTCCTCGGCCGGTGGCGTAGGCTGCCACAGCTCGCCTTCCTCCTCTTCGGCCTGCTGCAGCCGCCGCTGCCACTCGGCCTCGGGTTCGTAGCCCGCTCGCCCGTGGCCTGGGGCTGCGCCCCCTCGGTCTCCACCTCGTCGGTCCGGGGCGCCTCGTCGCTCTCTTGGCCGGGCTCCTCCGTGGCGGCTCTTTCCGCCTGTCGCCGCCACGCCACCAGCCGCTCGTCCCTCCGCCGCCTGATCGCCCGCGCCGCCCCCAGCACCCGGTAGATCCGGCGCTTTTCCTCCGGCGTCGCCTCCTGGAATCTCCGCCTCACCGCCTCGATTTTGTCGCGCAGGATCAGCGGCCTTTTATTCCTCGTCTCCGGCTCCGCCCTTTGCTGCCGCCTCCACCAGGCCTTCTCTTGAGCGGTTGGGGCGCGCGGGCCGTCGGTGCATTGGACCTCGTCGTCGCTCTCCTCGGCGCCCTCATCCGATGACACCGTCGGCGACACCGAGTCGTGCCCCGATGGCGCCGGTGACACCAACGGCGAGGCCAGCAGCTGGAGGAACTGGGAGCCATCGCACCAATCCTCCTCGTCGCTACGCGAAGGCAAAGACGCCCGTCGCTGACGAGAAGCATCGGCGCGATAGCCCCCTTCTCCTACGATCGCCTGTTGCTCCTCCAGGAAGGCCCTAAGATCCTCCATCTTCTTCCTACCATCCTCGTGGTTGAGCCCGCGTTCCATCTCCGTTTTTTTTTTTTCCTTGCTACGTTTTTTCCATTTGCGTTCTCTCTGGTGATAATTACCTTCAAGTGCTCGTTGTTCCGTTTTCCACCCGCCTATAGACACGCGTTGCATTGCCAATCGTTCCCTCTAACGGTGCCGGTGCTTCGTGTTTCGGTCTCTCTTGCCTTGTTCTAACGGTTGTTGCGTTTGTACTCATGGCCCTCAGCATCGTCTCTCTGCCGGCCGCGCTCTATAACGGTCTCTCTCTTTTCCCTGGTTGTGTGAGTGCCGTCGCGCTCTCCGCTCTCTATCCGATTTCGCCTTATCGCTTTTTTTTTGGATACTGTTGTGTTCTCGCCGCGTTTTTCTGTTGGCTAATGGATAACAATTTTCCATCTTTGATGGACCCACCCCCTTCCCGTTTATGATTATTTTGCTTTTTATTCCCCCATTTTATTTTTGCTTATTCACAATTTTCATTTAGCCCTTTATTTCTGTTTATTTTAATTGCTATTTAATTCATACATGCTACCGTCGACCTGTCTTCTTCATCCTGTGCTGATTGGACCCTCCTTGGCCTGGGTGAGTTCTCCCGACCCGGATGACTTTTACTCAACCCTTTCTCCCTTTCCAGCTCGCCCTCTGCCCTCAATGCGGGCCGCTTGCCGCGATTCCGCTCGTGAACAATGGGTCCTCCGACCCTCCGCCTGGGCTGGAATCTTTGGCTCACATCCCAGGGCAACTCCTATGCGCCACCGGCCGGACTCTTTTGACAGGTGTCTCCCTCACACAGTGGCTCGGACCCGAGGATCATCCGACTCCTCGCCCGGTACTCCACGCATGAGCGGCACCCGTCGTAACGGCCAGACGCTCGTAGTTGCCCTGTGAGTCCGCGTTGAGGCGTGAGCCTGGCCCCTGGGTTTTTTCCTGGTCATCCGCTGTCTGAGATTATCCTCCCCGACCCCGGATTCGCCTTCCAGCTTTGGGTGACGCGTTTCCTGTTCAGGTTTGCTGAGCTTTTCCTCTTCTCGTTTTATTTTTCTTTATTCCTACCAATTTTCTCTTTTTTTTCAGATTTCTCCAACCACGGTCTTCCTGTTCCCTTTTTTTTTTTTTAGTCTAAGTGCACAAGTCCGTCACCATGCGTGCTGACGAGTCTCGTGCGTGTCCTGCGCGGCACCCTTCCCCAGTGTCCTGCGTGGCACTCTACCGTTCCTGCTCCTGCGTGACCCTTTAGGGCGACCCATTACAGCCATTCCCCTTCACCCCTGTGTCTCTCGCTCCTCGGGTTGGGCTTTCAGATCTCGTATGTGTTGTAGTATGCTCATATTAAAGTAAAGTAAAGTATTCATTATATCGAATACCCACTGTACCGACGGTACTTAAAGAATACACACTGTAACACTTTGTTTCAGTGTTTACGTAACAATAAAGTCCCAGACATTCTGGGTGATCGTATTACGATTCACTCAAGAATGCCTCGAGCGACCCAAGTGCAGCGTCAGCATGTTCCCATGACTTGACGGCACTAATATACATGCATACACATATATATCTTCCCTCGCGCTCTCGCTGCCAACAGCGCTGAGCATATACATATTAACATATAAGAGATAAGAACACATAGTTCTGCCGCTCCGCTGCCGGCGTCACTGGCAGCGCAGCTCCGCGGCTTTGGGCTTACAAAAGCCCAAACCACAATTGTAAAATACAGAAGAGAAATCACAATAAAACAGATCGGAGGGTTGACCCCCAACGATCCAACAAAAAGGATTTGAACATTTCATTTTACATGGCGACCGTGACAGGACTCGATATGTCCTACGCGATGGATCAATCTAAGGATTGAGAAAAAAAAAAAGAGAGAAATTTTTAAAAAAAAAAAAAGTGTTAAAATTTTGAAAGACAAAGAATGGCCGAAAAAAAAAAAAATATAATACCATGTGATTTTGTTTTAAAAAATCGGACCAAGTCAAAAGAAAATTGGAAAAACTATTGAAACAGTGTTGTCCCCAGTGCCAGTGCCAAGAAAAAAAAAAACCCAGCAGAAAGCCAAACCAGCCGTTTCGCCAGACCCATGCACGACTGCCGACGATATTACGCACAAACCCATGTTGCATTATAATTTATACCCTTAAATTTGGCGGCTACAATGCGGCCAGGAATACATAATACCCAAGGAGATATAACAGCCCGCGCCACAAAGAGCGTACACGCAATATAAAAACCTGTGCGAAGACCAGCACTGGCCCCACTAGACCCAGCAAGGACCAATAATATAAGTGCGAGTGGCATAGGACCGCCCCTTGCACCGTCGATGGACAGTAACACAACCACTCCAGCAGCAGAAAATGCACCAGACTTCGCCGACGCTGCTCCTACCGAGCAAAGGGACGCACTCAGCCTACAAGAGGCATTAGAAGTGTATCCAAACGATGGACCACGCCCACTCACAATAGCTGAGTACAGGGCACGACAAGAAAAACGCCCAAGGAAGAAAACAAAGAGGGGCGGCCGGATCAAACGGCTGCTTCAACAACGACGTCTGGAGCGGGACCTGGAAAAAGCATATACAAATGAAGAGGACCGACAACGCTGCCAAGAGCGCATCAAGGAAATCAATAAACAACTTCGCACTGGTGCGAAGTAACGCAATTGAGCTGCAGAAATGCCATGCCTCATATTGCCAATAATTATAATATTCTATCTCAAGTTGAAGCACCCTTAAAGTGCAACTTGAAAATACTAACCTCTGTTAGGCTATTACTAAAACCATGTGATCGATATTGAATTATATAATGAAAAACCTGTAAATCGATCACATGTCCCTTAACATTTTTTTTCTTCCTTCATTCTGATCAAATATATATAAAAAAAAAAATAATTTATATTGATGAAATTTTAAAGAGTAAAAAAAAAAAAAAAAAAAAAAGGAAGGGTATATAGATATGTGTGTCCATGAGAAAAAAAAAAGATTTTTAGTAATTTTTTTTTATTATTGAAAAGAATAAATGAATAGCAAAATAATAATAAAAAAAAAAAAAAATAAATAAAAATAAAAACCCCAACATTGTAGAAACCAATTTTTGAGAGAAAATCATCACCATGGGTTGGTTCGGTTCTGACGATAGTCAGACCAAAGACAATACGGCCAATGTGGTCAATAATGTCAAAATAATAGACCACAGGGATGATCTCAATGCACTCTGGTTATTACTTCTGATTTTAACCATTGTCACTGTTTTACAATTCCTTTTAACATTGTATGTAAAACATAATAAGATAATTAAAAAGAGATATATGAGTAGGGCAAACAATTTAGATAGAGTTTAAAAAAAAAAAAATTGGTCTCAACGACCCCTAGGAGCATAATAGAGCTCGAATACATGTACATGGGTACACTTCAGGTAGAATTCCCGCTTTTAATATATTGTTACAAAGACAAAATAAAATGTCTCGTAGAACAGCAGCAGCCATTAGGGCTACCCACGACAGGAATGAAAATTTCGAATATAGAGCTAAAGCAATCTTAGCCGCATTCCCCAATCCAATTAGCATATACGAGTTCGAATACTCATATATGAACGAATATAATTTACCTTTTTCACCACTAATTCATTGTGATGCCACACAAAAAGGTATCGTATTATCAACCATACCCGGCATCCTCGTAAACAGCCAAATAATAGAAAACGAAATTTTAGGAAGAATTGTGATTGCTAATGTTAGATTGTCTTCCAATCGGAATGGACAACATTAAAAAACACATATGGACTGGCTTACGATCTGCGCTAAAGTTTGCACTCTAAGAGCAGAATTCGATAAGTCATACAAATGCTTAACGCAGAACAGACCTACACAAAATAGTACGGTCATTAAACATACAACTAATTTGGTAAACATATATAATGAGGTCAGAGAACTTTTTCTAGAAAACAGAGAAAGACTTACTGATATACATTGGTTTCAATCTACAGACGTCTTCAAACGTCTAAGGGAACGATTAGTATTCGTTAAAGAAAAATTCAATCTAGACATACACATCCCAAATCTTCTAAACACAGCTGCGACATATATACCAGCTGTAGAATCGGAATCAAGGCCAATAAGTCCCAGGCCCCCGAATGTAAAAAATATTATCATTATATCGGAAGACGATTCTCGATCAAATAGATCGAACCATCCGGTGAACGACGACAAACCGTCGACTAGTTCAGCAAACAGCGTAGTTGGGCAAGAACCAACCACAATGGCAGACGAAACAATTGCCCAACGGGCATATATCAAAGATATTTCGCACGCCATTCCGGAATTTAATGGACAGAAACTCCATTTACAAAGATTCATTACGGCAGTCAAATTGGTCAATCTAACGAAAGGACCATACGAAAATTTAGCTATAGAAGTAATTAAATCAAAAGTAATAGGAACTACATTGTATAAAATACAAGATGAAACCACCATTAGCGCAATAATAAAGAAATTGCAGGACACTATTGTCGGAGAGTCATCAGATGTTATAAAGGCTAAAATGGCAAAAGTATGCCAAAAAGGCAAAACAGCAGCCCAATTCACAACAGAGATTGATGATATGCGAAAACTTCTAGAAGCATCATACATTGATGAGGGTTTGCCAGCGAAACACGCCGATAAGTTCAGCTGCAAGGAGGCCATTAGTACAATGGTTAAAAATTGCGAGCACGGCAGACTCAAAACAATACTAGAAGCAGGCACATTCCCAACAATGAATGATGCCGTAGCAAAATATATACAGTGTAGTACAGAGATGACTGGTAGTGCAAGTTCAATATTGTACACCAGACAAGGACAAGTCTACCGCGGTAGTAACTTTCGAGGTAACTATCGCGGTGGAGGAAATGGTCGTGGTTACAACCACAACCATATTTACAACAATAGTTATAATAACAATAGAGGTCGTGTTGGCTATAGGGGAAATAACCGTAATAACGGTGGAACCTATAACAACCAAAGATACAATAGCAATGGAAACACACGACAGAACAATGTTCGTGTTACACAGACAGCTTCGGGAAACTCCCAAGATCCTTTAGATACACTAAATTAAAAAATCCAGCGGTTCACACAATCAACCTCAATCTCAATATATTCGTGGCATTCCTCAATTCTAAAACAGGAAAACAACTTACATTCCTTATAGATACCGGTGCCAATATATCATTATTAAAAGAAAATTCAGATGTCTTTAACGACATTCAAACAAAAAATAAAATAGATATTCAAGGAATAGGGGAAGGTATAATAACATCCCAAGGCCTTGCCCTAATAGAGCTACAGACGGATAAGTACATAATTCCACACAATTTCCATTTAGTTAATCAAAATTTTGCAATTCCGTGTGATGGAATAATAGGCATTGATTTCATAAAAGAATTAAACTGCCTAATAGACTTAAAACCTGCAGAGGATTGGTTAATAATACGACCAAATAATATAAAAATTAAAATTTATGTTCCAATAACATACAGTTCTGGTAACAATACAATTCTTCTACCAGCAAGATCACAAGTTGTCAGAAAAATAGAATTAACGTCCGATATAGAAACCATATTGATCCCAAACCAGGAAATTCAACCTGGTATTTATGTAGCAAATACAATAACTTCAAAAAATAATACATTTGTCCGATTGCTGAATACAACCAGTACCAACCAATTAGTACATATAAATAACATACAATATGAACCACTTTCGAATTACAAGGTAATTCAAACAACTCAAAAAATCCGAGAAAAAACTGTCATAGCTGAATTAAGCAAACATTTCCCAGTACAATTCAAGAAGCAATTAACTAAACTATGTACCAATTTTAGTGACGTATTCGGGCTTGAAACCGAATCAATCACAACAAATAATTTTTATAAACAGAAATTGAGATTGAGGGATGACGAACCTATATATATAAAGAACTATCGAAGTCCGCATAGCCAAGTTGAGGAAATTAAAAAACAAGTAGGAAAATTAATCAACGACAATATTGTCGAACCATCCGTATCAGAATACAACAGCCCACTTCTACTTGTCCCAAAGAAAGCCCTTCCGGGTTCAGAACAAAAGAAATGGCGATTAGGTAGTTGACTATCGTCAAATAAACAAAAAACTCCTGGCCGACAAATTTCCACTACCTAGAATTGATGACATTTTGGATCAACTAGGTAGAGCAAAGTATTTCTCATGCCTTGACTTAATGTCAGGTTTTCATCAAATCGAACTAGAAGAAAGTTCGCGAAATATAACGTCTTTTTCCACGAGCAATGGCTCATATCGCTTCACGCGACTACCATTTGGTTTAAAAATAGCGCCGAATTCATTTCAAAGAATGATGACTATAGCATTCTCTGGACTTGAAGCTTCGCAAGCCTTCCTGTATATGGACGATCTAATAGTCATGGGTTGTTCCGAAAAACATATGCTTAAAAACTTAACAGATATTTTTGAGATATGTAGGAAACACAACCTAAAATTACATCCACAAAAATGTTCATTTTTTATGCATGAAGTGACCTTTCTTGGTCATAAATGCACAGATAAAGGAATCTTGCCAGATGACAAGAAATATGACGTCATCAAAAACTATCCAGTCCCACATGATGCGGACAGCGCTAGACGATTTATTGCATTTTGCAATTATTATAGACGTTTTATTAAAAACTTCGCCGACTATTCCCGGCACATAACTAGATTATGTAAAAAGAATGTCCCCTTTGAGTGGTCAACTGAATGTCAAAATGCATTCCAATATTTAAAAGATAAACTTATGGAACCCACTCTGTTACAGTACCCAGATTTTCAGAAAGAATTTTGCATAATCACCGATGCTAGTAAACAAGCATGTGGAGCGGTTTTAACTCAAAACCATAACGGACTCCAACTCCCATTAGCATATGCATCACGTTCATTCACAAAAGGTGAAAGTAACAAAAGTACTACAGAACAGGAATTAGCAGCAATTCATTGGGCAATTACCCATTTTCGACCATATATCTATGGTAAACACTTTACAGTAAAAACGGATCACAGACCACTAACATACCTATTTTCAATGGTCAATCCTAGCTCAAAACTCACACGCATGCGGCTCGAATTAGAAGAATACGACTTTACAGTCGAGTATCTAAAGGGTAAAGATAATCATGTAGCAGATGCGTTATCAAGAATAACCATCACAGACCTAAAAAACATACAAAATACGAATAAAGTCCTGAAAGTCACTACCAGGCAACAGAGTAGACAGAAATCCTGCGCAGGAAAAGAAAAAATAGAATTGCCTAGGCAATCTCTAACAAAAGCTTCAAAGCCCAACGTATATGAAGTCATCAACAATGACGAAGTACGTAAAGTAGTGACCTTGCATGTAAATAATAATTTATGTTTTTTCAAACATGGAAAAAAAATTACTGCAAGATATGATGTTAGCGATTTGTATACTAATGGAACCCTTGACTTAGGTCAGTTTTTCCAAAGGCTTGAAACGCAAGCCGGTAAACAAAAAATCAGCCAACTCAAAGTGGCACCGTGGGAAAATATCTTTGAATACATTTCAATAGATAATTTTAAAAATATGGGCAATAAAATATTACGAACAATAAGAGTAGCGCTACTCAACCCGGTGACCCTAATTAAAAATGAAAAAGAAAAAGAAGCAATACTGTCTACATTACATGATGATCCCATACAAGGAGGACATACAGGCATAACAAAAACCTTGGCCAAGGTCAAAAGACATTATTTTTGGAAAGGTATGACTAAAGAAATAACCAATTACATACGAAAATGTCCAAAATGCCAAAAAGCTAAAGTAACCAAGCACACAATAACTCCATTGACTATTACAGAAACACCATACATGGCTTTTGATAGGGTAATAGTGGATACGATCGGTCCACTTCCTAAATCAGAACAAGGAAATGAATATGCAGTCACCTTAATATGTGACCTGACAAAATACCTTGTTGCCATACCTATTAGAAACAAAAGTGCAAATACAGTAGCTAAAGCTATTTTTGAAAATTTTATTCTAAAGTACGGTCCAATGAAGACGTTCATTACGGACATGGGAACAGAATATAAAAATTCAATAATTGAAGACTTATGTAAAAATCTAAACATCAAAAACATAACTTCTACTGCACATCATCACCAGACTGTAGGAACCGTGGAGCGAAGCCACAGAACATTTAACGAGTTCATACGCTCATACATCTCAGCTGACAAATCAGATTGGGATGTATGGCTGCAATACTTCGTATATTGTTTTAATACAACCCCCTCTATGGCACATGATTATTGTCCATATGAGCTAGTTTTCGGTAAGACTTCAAACTTACCAGTTCAATTTAATACTATAGATAGAATAGCACCTCTATATAACATAGATGATTACTCTAAAGAGAGTAAATATAGATTAGAAATAGCATATAAACGAGCAAGGATTATGCTCGAGGAGCATAAAATTAAAAATAAACAGCTCTATGACTTAAAGTTAAAAGATTTAAATTTAGCTGTAGGAGATAAAGTTTTATTGAAAAATGAAACAGGACATAAGCTAGATTTTAAATATATAGGACCATATAGAGTAGAAAGTATCGGAGAAAGAGATAACGTCATAATCTCCGATAATAAAAACAAAACTCAGAAAGTACATAAGGATAGGTTAAAGATTTGCAATTATTAATAATTTTTTAGTATGGCCATACATAAATATAAACCATAAAAATATACTATTCCGCATTTATATTCAAATAACTTTTAAATTTTATCAATATTAATTAAAATTCAATATTCTAATAATTGACTAAAAAAGAAAAAAAATATATATATAAATTGTCTTTTTAAGAATAAATAACTCGTAGCTAAAAATAAAATAACTTCATTATATTACGTTATTTTTAAAAAGGAGGGAGATGTAGTATGCTCATATTAAAGTAAAGTAAAGTATTCATTATTTCGAATACCCACTGTACCGACGGTACTTAAAGAATACACACTGTAACACTTTGTTTCAGTGTTTACGTAACAATAAAGTCCCAGACATTCTGGGTGATCGTATTACGATTCACTCAAGAATGCCTCGAGCGACCCAAGTGCAGCGTCAGCATGTTCCCATGACTTGACGGCACTAATATACATGCATACACACATATGTCTTCCCTCGCGCTCTCGCTGCCAACAGCGCTGAGCATATACATATTAACATATAAGAGATAAGAACACATAGTTCTGCCGCTCCGCTGCCGGCGTCACTGGCAGCGCAGCTCCGCGGCTTTGGGCTTACAAAAGCCCAAACCACAATTGTAAAATACAGAAGAGAAATCACAATAAAACAGATCGGAGGGTTGACCCCCAACGATCCAACAAAAAGGATTTGAACATTTCATTTTACAGTGTGCCGTTCTCTTCTTCCTGTCGCCCTTCTTTCTTAGGTTGCAGATAACTGGGGATATAAGTCCTCTATCTGGTATGGCCCATCGTACCTTGGTGCCAGCTTCGCGGCAAATCCCTCCGCTGCATTGGAAAGGTGGTGCTGTTAGGCCCATACGACCTCTCCCACTTTGGGTCTCCACGGTCTTCTTCTCAGGTTGTAATGCCTGCCCTGATCATGGGCTGCCCTTTCCAAGTTGCGTCGAACCAACTGAAACAGCTCCTTTAACAGCTCCCGTGCCTACCGTCTCATCGTCATATAGGGCCTTTGGCAGCCGGGGTTCCCTTCCTTGCACCACGAACGCCGGTGAATATCCCGTTGTATCCGACACTCCTGAATTCATGGCCAGCATTAGCTCCGGCCATTTTTCGTCCCAACACCTTTGATCACCCTCGGTGAACTGGGCTATCATGGTCTGTATCGTTCTGTTCGTTCGCTCTGTGGGATTCTTTTGCGGCGTGTATGACGCCGTAAACTGGGGGCGAACTCCTAGCTGCTCCAGGAATCTTTTAAATGTCCTGCTTGTAAACTGCACCCCATTGTCCATAATGAAGACTTTGGGCGCCCCAAAACGGGCTATTATGCGCTCTCGACAGGCCTTTATTAATGCCTCGGCTGTGGCCTTCCTCTGCATTCTCTTTGAGAATCGATCCACTAGCACCAACAGCATCGAGTTCCCATGCTTCGACCTCGGCAGAGGACCCACAAAGTCCGCGCATACCGTTGCCCAAGGTTCTTCCGGCACCTGTGTCAATATTTCTCCTGCCGTTTGTAGCTGACTTGGCTTAAAACGAAGACATTGTTCGCACTTCCGCACGTAGGCCCTGTACATCCCTGGCCAGTAATATCTTGCCGCCACCCGTGCCGCGGTTCTCCTTCCGCCGGCGTGGCCTGCTTCCGGGTTATCGTGGCTTTCCTTTAAAACCCTTTCCCGGGCATCTTTCGGCACACATAGTTTCCACGAGGCGACTTCTTCGCTCCCTGCCCGGTGAGGAATGTGCCGATACAAGTTTCCGCCCCATCTCCACATAGTTGGGGTACTTCGGGGATTCCTTTCTGATCTTTTCTACCATGCCCTCTAACCACTTGCAGGGCGGCTCGCTCACTGGTTGTGTTCCCTCCTCATGTCCTATCCGACGGCATCGTTCCTCCAACGGTTGTCGGGAGAGTGCGTCGGCTACCACGTTGAACTGTCCTTTCCTGTAAGCGACTTCAAAGTCGTACTGCTGTAGCTCTAATGCCCATCTCGCCACTCTCGCCGACGGACTTTCTATGCTATCTAGCCATTTCAGAGCCATGTGGTCCGTGACCACCTTGAAGCGATATCCTTCCAAGTATGGCCTCAACCGGCGGATGGCCCATACAATGGCCAGACATTCTTTCTCGGTCGCCGAATAGTTCCTTTCGGGTCCGTTTAGCGTCCTGCTAGCATATGATATTACCCGTTCGCCCCTTTCCGTCTCCTGCGTGAGAATCGCACCCAGCCCGTAATCACTGGCGTCTGTTTGCAGGATGAACTTCTTCGAGAAGTCGGGGCACGCCAGCACGGGGTCCGCCACTAGTCGTATTTTCACCTCCTCGAACGCTTCCTGCGTTCTTGTGTCCAGACCCATTCCGTCTTCTTCTTGAGGAGCCCGGTGAGTGGCTGCACGAGGGTGGCGAAGTCGGGCACGAACCTCCGGTACCATGAGGCCACTCCCAAGTACTGTCTCAGCTCCTTGACATTTGTCGGCGGTTTCAGTTCGGCTATGGCTGCGACTTTCTCGGGGTCTGTACATATCCCCTCGCCGGTCACCTTGTGGCGTCACCTTGTGGCGTCACCTTGTGGCGTCACCTTGTGGCGTTCAGCCGCAGGTTAGCCAAGCGCAGCCGTCGAAACACCTCTTTCAGGTTTCTTCGGTGTTCTTCCCCTGTTCGCCCGATGACCACTATGTCATCCTGGTACGCGAACGCGTGCGGCATCATTTCTGGCCCAATCACTTGGTCTAACGCCCGTTGAAAGGTGGCCGACGCGGAGTGCAACCCAAACGACATCACCTTCCATCGGTATAACCCCTTTCCGGGCACCGTGAACGCCGTGATCGGCCGGCTGCTCTCGGCCAGGGGATCTGCCAATATCCATCCTTCAGATCCAGGCTACTTATGAATTTCGCTTCCCGCAGTTGATCGAGTATGTAATCGATCCTGGGCATTGGGTATGCGTCGTTTACTGATCTCGCGTTTACTTGACGAAAGTCCACGCACAATCTCCACTTGCCATTTTTCTTCTTTGCCAGCATCCCATTTCTAATAGATCGTCCACTTTCTGGTTAATCTCGGCTTACATTTTGGGGTTCTTCGGGTAATATCTTTGCTTAATCGGTTGCGGGTCACTCATGGTGATTGTGTGCACCGCCACATTAGACACCCCCTCGATCTTGGAAAATGCCTCCAACTCTCGGGCTAAGAAGTCCTCCATTGGCTCTTCCCTCGCCCCCTCATTCTGCCTCATGCCCGCTGACATCTCTCTGGCGGCCACTCTTACGGTCGTGTTCGTTTTGTTGTCGGACTCCGGAGCCGTGTCTCCAGCTTCGGCCTTCGCCACGGACAGTCTTTTCTCCTGGTCTCCTCGTTCCCGATCTTGGGCAGGGATCACCACCCTGTGTCCTGCACAGGCCACCACTGCCCCGACCGCGCGGAGAAAATCCCATCCCCACACTAACTCATCAATCACACTCGGCAATACGAGTAGCACCATTGGGATCTCCTTGTTCCCAAAGCATACCTTCGTTTCAATCTGGCACGTGACCTCCTGGCTATGGCCGTCCGCCAACCTCACCCTCGCTGGTCAGCCTGCCGACTAGGCTTGAGGGACCGTTTCTTGCGACCCTGGCACGGCCCTCCGCGGCGTGGGTCGCGGGGCGTTTCCCGTCTTCTTGCAGCACTACCATGCCGAGATGCCCACTTTTCCGCATCTCCAGCAGTAGGTGAGAGGTCGGCCGTTGCACTCCCGGCTCCAATGATCCGTTCTCAATATTGCCGTTGGTCGGTGTCGGCATAAGGACACGCGCTCCCCTTTCCTCCCGTGCTGCTCCGTCCAGCGGGCCGTCTTTGCATCGCCGACATGCCGTCGTCTCGGCTGGCTTGTGGAAAGGATTCGCTGCCCGGGCTTTCACGGTTGGATTCTCCCGTTGGAACTCTAGGCGGTCCCTCTCCAACGCCTCGAACTCGTCTGCCAGTTCCATCATGGTGTCGAGATCCTTGCACCGGTGTGGCCTCATATACGCTCTCAAATCGGGCATGATATTCTCACGAATCAACTCCGTTTGCTCCTCTTGGGGACATTTCAGGGGTCGCATAAGTGTCTGTATCTCTACCATATACTCTTTGAATGGCTCGCCCCATTTCTGTTTCCGCATCCTCACTTCCTGCTGCAACTTCTCAAAATATCCCCGCGGCAGAAAGTAAGCCTGGAAACTGGACGAGAACTCTTTCCACGTTCTCCACTGCCGATTGTTCGCCACGAACCACATCAGCGCCCGCCCTTTTAGCAGCTCCGGCATCGCCCTTGGGATCAGATCCGGATCCAGACCGTACGTCTCGGCGGACCACTCGACCTGCTCCAACTCGAGAGGCTTCGTCGTCCCGTCGAACCGGAACGACCACTCTCTCACCTGTTTCGCCACTCGAGCGTAGTCCAGGTGGTTGGTTCGTATGGTGGTTGGTTCGGTTCTCCCCCTTTCGGTCTCTCGGCTTCGATCCCTTCCTTGGTGGCGGGACCTGCTAGGCGTCCCTGTGTGCGAGCGTTCCGGTATTGGCACTGTCGTCCGCCCGTGGTGTCGGCGAGGACCTGTCCGCCCGACACTCCCATACCTCAATCAGATCGGCCCACTCTGACTCATCCTCGTGTTCCCTCATCCACTCCTTGAATGTTCTTCTCATTTCGTCCACTGTGCCCTCCAGCCGCACGCCGAAGGCGTGGCCGCATTGGACAAGCTCCTCCATTCTCAACCGGTGGATCCATTGTCCCTTCCCCATTCTCACGTCTATATCTCTCCTCCCGTCAGTTGTAACGGACCTACTTTTTGGGCCGCTTGAGTTTGCTGGGCTCGCTCAGCGGTCGGCCGATTCTCTGCAACGTATTTTTATTGTTGCCCCCAACGACAAATAATAAAACCTTGCTCTTCGGTAATCTTATTTGGTTTTATTCGTATGGCGTTATATAAGGACTTAGGGCTAGATATGACAATTTTACTTAGCTACGGATCTCCACCACGCGCGGCCTCTCGTCGAGTGTGGCAGCGTTGAGGCTAATGATTGGGGCAAGTTGACCTCAGCGATTGCTTTGGTCATCCACTCAAATCCGCACTCCACGTCTCGCACTCCCCTCCTAGATTTCGCAGGTCGATGTGGATCACCACCTAACTTAGATTCACTCTGGGGGCAGGCGGGGGCTGTTTCTCTGCTGCTGTATGCACTTCACTACACTTCTTCGAACCGTACCGGGTATCACTTTTACGTTTTAGCGGGGTTCAATGTGCGCACGAAAACTCATCCGCCAAAGATCTCGCTCCGTCGCCGCAGCCTCCCTTTATAACCCCGCCTTAGCGAGACCCCGGCTCGGCGTAGGTAACTTTCCATCGCCGTCTCCTGGTGGCCGGTGGCGTGATCCCATGCCCTTATTTGGTCATGCGTCGGACACCTGCCGGCCCGATCCCGCCGTCTCCTCTGCCTCTCGCGTGTCTTCCTCTCCGAGAGCGGGACACTTCTCCTCTCGGGGGCCCTTGGCCCCTTCGCCGCATCCGGATATCCGCGGGTATCCGGGCTGACGTTCGCCTTATCCGGCCAGCCATCAGCCTTATCCGGCCGTTCTTCAGCCCGGATCCGGCTGTGCTTCGACCGAATTCGGCCTGGTAAAAAAAGATAGTTAAAGGTAGAAATACTAGACAATTTTTTTTATATGTTCCTGAACTATTTATTACCTAAGTCTAAAAGCCCTTTCTGCGGTTCCGATCCGTTTGGCTTCTATACCGATTTACCTGTCACAACCTCGCACGAAAAACGGTCAGTTTATGTTTCTGGAAAACTACAGGGAATAATGGACCTACATATTGACCTGTAAACTGATCAAAGAATTTTTCTCGATCATCACCATAAATTTGTTTCTCACAGGCATAGCAAACGCCGTGATCCTGGTAATCCTCATCCCAAATGTTAAACTGGTAGATTGGTTTTTTATAGGACTTCCAGTATTTCTCAAAGGAACGTCTTTCTTTTTGATCGTCATTGTAAATGCATTACAATCTGTGACAATTTTGAACTTTATACCCAAAACTTATACACGCCATTTCACTAAAGCTTCGATAATTGCCAGTACCTCGAGGTCATAAGCAGGATATTTCTCTTCACATGGCTTAGTCCTACGGCTCATAAAATGAACTGGATTGAATTGGCTGTCTTCCAAACTCTTTTGCTGTAACACGGCTTCATATCCTTATTTCGATCATCAGTATGGATTTCTGTCTCTAACTTCGGGTTGTACATTTCTAAAACAGGTCTACTAATCAATGCTACCTTTAGTTGTTCAAACGCAACCTGATGTATCTCCTTAATTTCGAATTTAACATCCTTCCGCAGCAAATCTGTCAATTGTTTTGCAATAGCAGCATAACCCTCAATAAACTTTCGGAAATAAAAAGTCAATCCAATGAAACGCTGCACTGCTTTTTTATAAATTGGGAACTTTTCGACTGCCCTCGTCTTCTCATCACTTGGTCCTATAGTATTTTCTTCTAACAGCTGACACTTTGTAGATCGAATTATTTCTTGCATGAACCGTTTAGGGTCTTATGCTCGGATTATAATTCCGTCCACCATATTATATCCACTACTAATTCTCTAAGTTAACAGGCAGTTACATAGCCCTCGCTCTCGGACTCTCGGTTCGGTGCGCTCCCACGATCCGCACGTCGCTCACGGTAGTCTTAGCATGTAAGCTACAGGGAGTTACGTTTCCCACCCCGCTCCAAGCTGCCGTCGTGCACATACGCGCACCTACAATCTACATATATACATAAATACATGGAACATATTTATTGGAACCACTCTGACTTCTTCTTTTGGATATTTTCCCACTCGTCGCTGGAAAGCCGCTCCGGTGATCCGCCCTCCTACAACAATTGGTCCTTCGAGCCGGATCTTCTCCTAACCGAAAGGAGAAGTGCACCCCAGCCAGCATTGGCGGATCATTACAATCCAAGATAAGTACAAATTCGTCACTTGCCCATCTCCAGTGGCTCCACCTGTTGGTTCTCCGTTTCTTCGAATGCTACTATGTACCCACATCCCCATACCAAGTTAAACGGTTAGTTTCCCAGTTCCGTGGTCTGTGCATCCAGTCGCGCCAATCCAAACCTCCGGCTAATACGCCGGCGTAATAATAATATTCCTACCTCTCCCAGCTACCAGCTGATTCCATACATACATACGTACAAATTACACAATTATCGACATCTACATACATATTCATATAATTTCGTCCAACTCCATACAATTCGGCATATTGCGCGATCGTAGCACATATATCCAGTCCATTTCAATTGGCAATTGTTGATTCTGTATATCACCCGTGGGACCAGGGCTGGGCGACCGATCGATCACCATCAATATCGATAGTATCGAGTTTGAGCCGCGTCCGAATAAATACGGCTCCTCAGCTGTATTAAATCGTGAAACAAATGCCAAAAGCTTTGACAACAAGTAAATCCAAAACCCACAGTTTATAACTATTTCCACTGGTTTTTCGGTTCAACGTCCATTGAATGCGCCCGAGTGCCAAATACCAAGTGTATTTTCTTATGTTATTTGTTCCGATAGGCTTCCACAACACATACAGCAGTCAGCTTTATGACTAGAAGGAAATAAAATTCCTTCTGCATTCCATCCTCAGTCAACATCCCACTACCTAATTCGTTGCAAAGGTAAACGGAGGAACACCATACTGACAATATTTTCTCCAATTGGGATCACTAATAGTTTGGGAGCCTCTACCAAGAGTAAACCTAAACAATCCGAGTTGATCCAACAATTGCATTCCAGCAAAAGCTCGGGACCTTTCCGTCTATTACGACCATAGTGGCCTTGGAAAATAAATATTTCTTTCTGCTCTTGTGGTGTCCGTATCTACTCTCCGAATCCCGCCAAGGTTGTAGCCATCCGATCCACACTTCCGCATCCGATTTGTATGTTTTCTCTTTCCTGCGTGTGAGCGCCGAATATGCCAACAGGTCGCGAGGAGAGCAAACAACTTCTGCCGGTGACCTCTCCAGAAACGCCAACCTCGGTGACTCGCAAAGTGAAGTCTCCAGGTACTCCGGGGCCCACAGGTTGGCTTCCATCGGTTCCGAGTCAAGTCGTGCTCTAAAGGAGCTTCTCAGCACGATCCAAGGGGTCTTAACCGCACTGGCCCACTCCAAGGTCTCAACCGAAAATTGGGACAGCTTGCTGGTGACCATTTGCGCCTCCAAATTACCGAGGTTGACACGGGCTTTGTGGGAAGATTCTGTCACCACAAAGAAAGAGATTCCTTCATGGAAGGAGATGAAATCCTTCCTCAGCCAGATATGCCAAAGTGTCCATAACTGCAGTACTTGTGGGGAGCGACACCACACGCTGCTGCACCGTGGCAATCCAATTTCGAGTGAATCCACTGTCCACTGAAAAAGCTGTCCTTCTGGGCACGGCAATCATTGATATTTGCCATCTGGGGACAAGTTTCCGCGCCCGCGCTTTAATCGACCCGGCATCCGAGACAACGTTTATCACGGAACGTCTCTTCAATAGAATCAAGTTGCCGTTCCAACTCATCCAGGCACAGGTCTCGGGCCTCAATCAGACAGTATCCGCTCAAGCCAAGAAGCTCTGTCATTTGGCCATCCGTTCCCCGACGATGCCGGGCTTGCACTTAAACGCCACAGCCTACGTGCTGCCGGACCTGGCGGGTAACCTGCCATCCTATCCGATCCCGCAAAATTCGTTGCAAAACCTACCGAGCCTAACATGGGCGGATCCGACCTTCTATGAGAGTTCACAGATAGATGTCCTTCCGTCCATTTTATTAAGCGACTCACAGACCAACATCTGTGGCTCTCTCCTCGGGTACTTTCAGGCCCAGTGCCTAAGGTGATGAATCATATCTCATCGTTTTCGAGTCAAATTTCAAGACAACCTATCAAACGGATAAAAGACTCGGGGTCCTTCTACAAAAGCAATTTCCTTCCAGCTCCCTCCGCAGAATTTCTCGAACGGTCTCCTATGCTTGACCGAAGAGAATATTTCCAAAATATTCAATGTATGAAGGCTCAATGCTCCGTTCCGAATTCAAGCTTGAACTTGAATGTGAATCCGTCCTTAGACCAACATAGCCTCATCAGACCATGCAACCGCGTGGCTATTTCCAATGTCCTAAATGTGCCTCTCATCCGTTCCAAGCTCGGTACTAATGTGTCTTCGACTCCTTTATTTCAGCGTAGTTTTGTTCATAGCAGAAGCTGTAACAGGGCAACCGAGCTGTTAGCACCCCAGGCTAACAGCCTGTTATCGCTGCTGGGTGCCGCGCTCAGTTAACAGGCAGTTACATAGCCCTCGCTCTCGGGCTCTCGGTTCGGTGCGCTCCCACGATCCGCACGTCGCTCACGGTAGTCTTAGCATGTAAGCTACAGGGAGTTTCGTTTCCCACCCCGCTACAAGCTGCCGTCGTGCACATACGCGCACCTACAATCTACATATATACATAAATACATGGAACATATTTATTGGAACCACTCTGACTTCTTCTTTTGTATATTTTCCCACTCGTCGCTGGAAAGCCGCTCCGGTGATCCGCCCTCCTACAACCATTAGTCAAACAGCTATCTTTCCTGCATGCCCGCGTAACAGCCTTCTGCTGGTGTCACACGAGCCACTTGACTGTGCAAAAATTGCATCGCCTCTTGAAAGATGCAGTCATTGCATTTCAACGTCCGCGAATCACTAACAAGTTCCAATTCTAGCTTTGTGTATTTTAACATTGCATCCTATGAAACTGAAGGACAAGTAAGTCTAACCGTACACTCGGCAACAAAGACTCCTAAGATTCTCAAATACATCAGCAAGAATTAAAACATCGCTTTCAAATATAATTTTAAATAATCTCAGATACATTTGCAATTAAATGCGCTCCAAATGCGCATCTGAGCAAAGTTGTAGTCTTCAACACTACATTCCTCATCATTTAGTGAATTATAAAAATATTCTCGCGAAGAATGCAGGAATTCATCAAATTTTTTAAAACTATAAAAATAATCATTAGGAAATACTCACTTTTGTCGTAGCATATAACTAGCGAGTTCTAAGCTTGAATTTAAAAATCTATTTGATGAAGATAAGATTCATCGAGCAATGTATAACTCTTTATTGCAAGGAATGGGTCCTAGTTCATCTTTTATTGATATAACAAATAAATGTATATCATAACGAGACTAGTTATAAAAAACTACAGGAAATAATGGATCGCTTAATCTAAATGTCTGTTTAGACACCTTATGAATAGGACCCTGTAAACTGATCAAAGAATTTCTCTCGATCATCAGAAATTTGTTTCTCGAGGCATAACACACGCCGTGTTCTTGTTAATCCTCATCCCAAATGTTAAGCTGGTAGATTGGTTTTTTATAGGACTTCCAGTATTTCTCATAAAGTCCATCGGTTTTCATCCTAAGTGCTTGACAAAATTTTTGGATACAATCCGGTCCTGAAATAACGAAATCATAATGTTTATTACCTTTGCTGGATTGTGAAAATATTTAAATTCGTATGTCCACATCTCATTTAGATGAGCATTGTATTTATGTACAATATAAAATGAGGCTGCAAATAAGAGATGGGAAATTTGGACGTTGACATGCAATGACTGCATCTTTCAAGAGGCGATGCAGTTACTGCACCGTCAAGTGGCCCGTGTGACATCAGCAGAAGGCTGTTACGCGCGGATCCCAGGCAAAACGCAGCCCTCCTCCCGCCCAACCGACCGAGGGGCGCTGCCGCATGACGCGCGGCACTATAAAACGTATATCTCAAAATTTCGCCCCACCCCCTTCCGCCCACACAAAGGACGAAAATCTGTTGCATCCACAATATTACAGATTTGAGAAAACTAAAAATGCAGAATCATAGATAATGACCATATCTATCAGATTGCTGAATCTGGATCAGATCAGATAATATTTGTAGCCAAAAGGAACAAATCAATTTGCATTGGCTACGCAGCGCCCGACGTCACGCTCAGACTGATTTTCTGTCTCTCTCGCACGCACTCTTTGTCGTGTCGTTTAATATTAGCGGCGCTGCCGGAGGAGAGCCATACTGACTTAGTATCGGGTATAACTGTAGAGTTGCGGTGTCCGCAGCAACTCACAACGTTCCCCCTCGTTTTCTTTTTACTTTTGTTCACGGAACACCTCCGTGCGGGTGGCCGACATCGCAATGCGGTACCGGGTAGCCCGCTCGCTCACCAGCTTTTTCACCCTCCTCCCCACGAGGCGAATCTGGGTCTGCGCGCGGATCACCGCCGCCGGCCACTCCTCCCTTGGGATCGCCGTCCAGTGGACCGTGGCTGCCGGTGCCGAGCTCTGCCGTTGCAGGGCCGGCCGCTTCGGTCCTGCACGGGGCTCCGGGCAGGAGGCCTGCCGCTTCAGAGCCGGGCGCTCGGCCGCCGTCGACCTCTCCGGTGCGGGCCACACCCACGGTCCGCGCTCCCACGCCTCGACTTCCGCGAGTTCCACCTCCGTCGGTGCTGTCGCCGCCGTCGCTGCTGCCTCGGCCGTCGCTGTCTGGGCCGCCGTCGCCGTTTCCGCGGTCCGCGTCTCTGCCGTCCGCGTCGCCGCTTCCGCCGTCGCCGTGTCTGATGGTGCTGCTGCTGCTGGTGCTGATGGTGCTGCAGCTGCTGCTCCTCCTCGGCCTGCGGTTGCCGCCTCTCGGGGCCCTCGTCGTCCTCGGCCGGTGGCGTAGGCTGCCACAGCTCGCCTTCCTCCTCTTCGGCCTGCTGCAGCCGCCGCTGCCACTCGGCCTCGGGTTCGTAGCCCGCTCGCCCGTGGCCTGGGGCTGCGCCCCCTCGGTCTCCACCTCGTCGGTCCGGGGCGCCTCGTCGCTCTCTTGGCCGGGCTCCTCCGTGGCGGCTCTTTCCGCCTGTCGCCGCCACGCCACCAGCCGCTCGTCCCTCCGCCGCCTGATCGCCCGCGCAGCGGCCTTTTATTCCTCGTCTCCGGCTCCGCCCTTTGCTGCCGCCTCCACCAGGCCTTCTCTTGAGCGGTTGGGGCGCGCGGGCCGTCGGTGCATTGGACCTCGTCGTCGCTCTCCTCGGCGCCCTCATCCGATGACACCGTCGGCGACACCGAGTCGTGCCCCGATGGCGCCGGTGACACCAACGGCGAGGCCAGCAGCTGGAGGAACTGGGAGCCATCGCACCAATCCTCCTCGTCGCTACGCGAAGGCAAAGACGCCCGTCGCTGACGAGAAGCATCGGCGCGATAGCCCCCTTCTCCTACGATCGCCTGTTGCTCCTCCAGGAAGGCCCTAAGATCCTCCATCTTCTTCCTACCATCCTCGTGGTTGAGCCCGCGCTACGTTTTTTCCATTTGCGTTCTCTCTGGTGATAATTACCTTCAAGTGCTCGTTGTTCCGTTTTCCACCCGCCTATAGACACGCGTTGCATTGCCAATCGTTCCCTCTAACGGTGCCGGTGCTTCGTGTTTCGGTCTCTCTTGCCTTGTTCTAACGGTTGTTGCGTTTGTACTCATGGCCCTCAGCATCGTCTCTCTGCCGGCCGCGCTCTATAACGGTCTCTCTCTTTTCCCTGGTTGTGTGAGTGCCGTCGCGCTCTCCGCTCTCTATCCGATTTCGCCTTATCGCTTTTTTTTTTGGATACTGTTGTGTTCTCGCCGCGTTTTTCTGTTGGCTAATGGATAACAATTTTCCATCTTTGATGGACCCACCCCCTTCCCGTTTATGATTATTTTGCTTTTTATTCCCCCATTTTATTTTTGCTTATTCACAATTTTCATTTAGCCCTTTATTTCTGTTTATTTTAATTGCTATTTAATTCATACATGCTACCGTCGACCTGTCTTCTTCATCCTGTGCTGATTGGACCCTCCTTGGCCTGGGTGAGTTCTCCCGACCCGGATGACTTTTACTCAACCCTTTCTCCCTTTCCAGCTCGCCCTCTGCCCTCAATGCGGGCCGCTTGCCGCGATTCCGCTCGTGAACAATGGGTCCTCCGACCCTCCGCCTGGGCTGGAATCTTTGGCTCACATCCCAGGGCAACTCCTATGCGCCACCGGCCGGACTCTTTTGACAGGTGTCTCCCTCACACAGTGGCTCGGACCCGAGGATCATCCGACTCCTCGCCCGGTACTCCACGCATGAGCGGCACCCGTCGTAACGGCCAGACGCTCGTAGTTGCCCTGTGAGTCCGCGTTGAGGCGTGAGCCTGGCCCCTGGGTTTTTTCCTGGTCATCCGCTGTCTGAGATTATCCTCCCCGACCCCGGATTCGCCTTCCAGCTTTGGGTGACGCGTTTCCTGTTCAGGTTTGCTGAGCTTTTCCTCTTCTCGTTTTATTTTTCTTTATTCCTACCAATTTTCTCTTTTTTTTCAGATTTCTCCAACCACGGTCTTCCTGTTCCCTTTTTTTTTTTTTAGTCTAAGTGCACAAGTCCGTCACCATGCGTGCTGACGAGTCTCGTGCGTGTCCTGCGCGGCACCCTTCCCCAGTGTCCTGCGTGGCACTCTACCGTTCCTGGTCCTGCGTGACCCTTTAGGGCGACCCATTACAGCCATTCCCCTTCACCCCTGTGTCTCTCGCTCCTCGGGTTGGGCTTTCAGATCTCGTATGTGTGCCGTTCTCTTCTTCCTGTCGCCCTCCTTTCTTAGGTTGCAGATAACTGGGGATATAAGTCCTCTATCTGGTATGGCCCATCGTACCTTGGTGCCAGCTTCGCGGCAAATCCCTCCGCTGCATTGGAAAGGTGGTGCTGTTAGGCCCATACGACCTCTCCCACTTTGGGTCTCCACGGTCTTCTTCTCAGGTTGTAATGCCTGCCCTGATCATGGGCTGCCCTTTCCAAGTTGCGTCGAACCAACTGAAACAGCTCCTTTAACAGCTCCCGTGCCTACCGTCTCATCGTCATATAGGGCCTTTGGCAGCCGGGGTTCCCTTCCTTGCACCACGAACGCCGGTGAATATCCCGTTGTATCCGACACTCCTGAATTCATGGCCAGCATTAGCTCCGGCCATTTTTCGTCCCAACACCTTTGATCACCCTCGGTGAACTGGGCTATCATGGTCTGTATCGTTCTGTTCGTTCGCTCTGTGGGATTCTTTTGCGGCGTGTATGAACTCCTAGCTGCTCCAGGAATCTTTTAAATGTCCTGCTTGTAAACTGCACCCCATTGTCCATAATGAAGACTTTGGGCGCCCCAAAACGGGCTATTATGCGCTCTCGACAGGCCTTTATTAATGCCTCGGCTGTGGCCTTCCTCTGCATTCTCTTTGAGAATCGATCCACTAGCACCAACAGCATCGAGTTCCCATGCTTCGACCTCGGCAGAGGACCCACAAAGTCCGCGCATACCGTTGCCCAAGGTTCTTCCGGCACCTGTGTCAATATTTCTCCTGCCGTTTGTAGCTGACTTGGCTTAAAACGAAGACATTGTTCGCACTTCCGCACGTAGGCCCTGTACATCCCTGGCCAGTAATATCTTGCCGCCACCCGTGCCGCGGTTCTCCTTCCGCCGGCGTGGCCTGCTTCCGGGTTATCGTGGCTTTCCTTTAAAACCCTTTCCCGGGCATCTTTCGGCACACATAGTTTCCACGAGGCGACTTCTTCGCTCCCTGCCCGGTGAGGAATGTGCCGATACAAGTTTCCGCCCCATCTCCACATAGTTGGGGTACTTCGGGGATTCCTTTCTGATCTTTTCTACCATGCCCTCTAACCACTTGCAGGGCGGCTCGCTCACTGGTTGTGTTCCCTCCTCATGTCCTATCCGACGGCATCGTTCCTCCAACGGTTGTCGGGAGAGTGCGTCGGCTACCACGTTGAACTGTCCTTTCCTGTAAGCGACTTCAAAGTCGTACTGCTGTAGCTCTAATGCCCATCTCGCCACTCTCGCCGACGGACTTTCTATGCTATCTAGCCATTTCAGAGCCATGTGGTCCGTGACCACCTTGAAGCGATATCCTTCCAAGTATGGCCTCAACCGGCGGATGGCCCATACAATGGCCAGACATTCTTTCTCGGTCGCCGAATAGTTCCTTTCGGGTCCGTTTAGCGTCCTGCTAGCATATGATATTACCCGTTCGCCCCTTTCCGTCTCCTGCGTGAGAATCGCACCCAGCCCGTAATCACTGGCGTCTGTTTGCAGGATGAACTTCTTCGAGAAGTCGGGGCACGCCAGCACGGGGTCCGCCACTAGTCGTATTTTCACCTCCTCGAACGCTTCCTGCGTTCTTGTGTCCAGACCCATTCCGTCTTCTTCTTGAGGAGCCCGGTGAGTGGCTGCACGAGGGTGGCGAAGTCGGGCACGAACCTCCGGTACCATGAGGCCACTCCCAAGTACTGTCTCAGCTCCTTGACATTTGTCGGCGGTTTCAGTTCGGCTATGGCTGCGACTTTCTCGGGGTCTGTACATATCCCCTCGCCGGTCACCTTGTGGCGTCACCTTGTGGCGTTCAGCCGCAGGTTAGCCAAGCGCAGCCGTCGAAACACCTCTTTCAGGTTTCTTCGGTGTTCTTCCCCTGTTCGCCCGATGACCACTATGTCATCCTGGTACGCGAACGCGTGCGGCATCATTTCTGGCCCAATCACTTGGTCTAACGCCCGTTGAAAGGTGGCCGACGCGGAGTGCAACCCAAACGACATCACCTTCCATCGGTATAACCCCTTTCCGGGCACCGTGAACGCCGTGATCGGCCGGCTGCTCTCGGCCAGGGGATCTGCCAATATCCATCCTTCAGATCCAGGCTACTTATGAATTTCGCTTCCCGCAGTTGATCGAGTATGTAATCGATCCTGGGCATTGGGTATGCGTCGTTTACTGATCTCGCGTTTACTTGACGAAAGTCCACGCACAATCTCCACTTGCCATTTTTCTTCTTTGCCAGCATCCCATTTCTAATAGATCGTCCACTTTCTGGTTAATCTCGGCCTACATTTTGGGGTTCTTCGGGTAATATCTTTGCTTAATCGGTTGCGGGTCACTCATGGTGATTGTGTGCACCGCCACATTAGACACCCCCTCGATCTTGGAAAATGCCTCCAACTCTCGGGCTAAGAAGTCCTCCATTGGCTCTTCCCTCGCCCCCTCATTCTGCCTCATGCCCGCTGACATCTCTCTGGCGGCCACTCTTACGGTCGTGTTCGTTTTGTTGTCGGACTCCGGAGCCGTGTCTCCAGCTTCGGCCTTCGCCACGGACAGTCTTTTCTCCTGGTCTCCTCGTTCCCGATCTTGGGCAGGGATCACCACCCTGTGTCCTGCACAGGCCACCACTGCCCCGACCGCGCGGAGAAAATCCCATCCCCACACTAACTCATCAATCACACTCGGCAATACGAGTAGCACCATTGGGATCTCCTTGTTCCCAAAGCATACCTTCGTTTCAATCTGGCACGTGACCTCCTGGCTATGGCCGTCCGCCAACCTCACCCTCGCTGGTCAGCCTGCCGACTAGGCTTGAGGGACCGTTTCTTGCGACCCTGGCACGGCCCTCCGCGGCGTGGGTCGCGGGGCGTTTCCCGTCTTCTTGCAGCACTGCCATGCCGAGATGCCCACTTTTCCGCATCTCCAGCAGTAGGTGAGAGGTCGGCCGTTGCACTCCCGGCTCCAATGATCCGTTCTCAATATTGCCGTTGGTCGGTGTCGGCATAAGGACACGCGCTCCCCTTTCCTCCCGTGCTGCTCCGTCCAGCGGGCCGTCTTTGCATCGCCGACATGCCGTCGTCTCGGCTGGCTTGTGGAAAGGATTCGCTGCCCGGGCTTTCACGGTTGGATTCTCCCGTTGGAACTCTAGGCGGTCCCTCTCCAACGCCTCGAACTCGTCTGCCAGTTCCATCATGGTGTCGAGATCCTTGCACCGGTGTGGCCTCATATACGCTCTCAAATCGGGCATGATATTCTCACGAATCAACTCCGTTTGCTCCTCTTGGGGACATTTCAGGGGTCGCATAAGTGTCTGTATCTCTACCATATACTCTTTGAATGGCTCGCCCCATTTCTGTTTCCGCATCCTCACTTCCTGCTGCAACTTCTCAAAATATCCCCGCGGCAGAAAGTAAGCCTGGAAACTGGACGAGAACTCTTTCCACGTTCTCCACTGCCGATTGTTCGCCACGAACCACATCAGCGCCCGCCCTTTTAGCAGCTCCGGCATCGCCCTTGGGATCAGATCCGGATCCAGACCGTACGTCTCGGCAGACCACTCGACCTGCTCCAACTCGAGAGGCTTCGTCGTCCCGTCGAACCGGAACGACCACTCTCTCACCTGTTTCGCCACTCGAGCGTAGTCCAGGTGGTTGGTTCGTATGGTGGTTGGTTCGGTTCTCCCCCTTTCGGTCTCTCGGCTTCGATCCCTTCCTTGGTGGCGGGACCTGCTAGGCGTCCCTGTGTGCGAGCGTTCCGGTATTGGCACTGTCGTCCGCCCGTGGTGTCGGCGAGGACCTGTCCGCCCGACACTCCCATACCTCAATCAGATCGGCCCACTCTGACTCATCCTCGTGTTCCCTCATCCACTCCTTGAATGTTCTTCTCATTTCGTCCACTGTGCCCTCCAGCCGCACGCCGACGGCGTGGCCGCATTGGACAAGCTCCTCCATTCTCAACCGGTGGATCCATTGTCCCTTCCCCATTCTCACGTCTATATCTCTCCTCCCGTCAGTTGTAACGGACCTACTTTTTGGGCCGCTTGAGTTTGCTGGGCTCGCTCAGCGGTCGGCCGATTCTCTGCAACGTATTTTTATTGTTGCCCCCAACGACAAATAATAAAACCTTGCTCTTCGGTAATCTTATTTGGTTTTATTCGTATGGCGTTATATAAGGACTTAGGGCTAGATATGACAATTTTACTTAGCTACGGATCTCCACCACGCGCGGCCTCTCGTCGAGTGTGGCAGCGTTGAGGCTAATGATTGGGGCAAGTTGACCTCAGCGATTGCTTTGGTCAGCCACTCAAATCCGCACTCCACGTCTCGCACTCCCCTCCTAGATTTCGCAGGTCGATGTGGATCACCACCTAACTTAGATTCACTCTGGGGGCAGGCGGGGGCTGTTTCTCTGCTGCTGTATGCACTTCACTACACTTCTTCGAACCGTACCGGGTATCACTTTTACGTTTTAGCGGGGTTCAATGTGCGCACGAAAACTCATCCGCCAAAGATCTCGCTCCGTCGCCGCAGCCTCCCTTTATAACCCCGCCTTAGCGAGACCCCGGCTCGGCGTAGGTAACTTTCCATCGCCGTCTCCTGGTGGCCGGTGGCGTGATCCCATGCCCTTATTTGGTCATGCGTCGGACACCTGCCGGCCCGATCCCGCCGTCTCCTCTGCCTCTCGCGTGTCTTCCTCTCCGAGAGCGGGACACTTCTCCTCTCGGGGGCCCTTGGCCCCTTCGCCGCATCCGGATATCCGCGGGTATCCGGGCTGACGTTCGCCTTATCCGGCCAGCCATCAGCCTTATCCGGCCGTTCTTCAGCCCGGATCCGGCTGTGCTTCGGCCGAATTCGGCCTGCGATAACCGCGGTTCCTCACAGTTGGCTTATACGCAAAAATTAATTCAATATATATATATATATATTATACACATATATAGGTACCAACCTTTGACATAAAAAAAAGCTGGTTACAAAACCTGGTAAAAAAAGATAGTTAAAGGTAGAAATACTAGACAATTTTTTTTATATGTTCCTGAACTATTTATTACCTAAGTCTAAAAGCCCTTTCTGCGGTTCCGATCCGTTTGGCTTCTATACCGATTTACCTGTCACAACCTCGCACGAAAAACGGTCAGTTTATGTTTCTGGAAAACTACAGGGAATAATGGACCTACATATTGACCTGTAAACTGATCAAAGAATTTTTCTCGATCATCACCATAAATTTGTTTCTCACAGGCATAGCAAACGCCGTGATCCTGGTAATCCTCATCCCAAATGTTAAACTGGTAGATTGGTTTTTTATAGGACTTCCAGTATTTCTCAAAGGAACGTCTTTCTTTTTGATCGTCATTGTAAATGCATTACAATCTGTGACAATTTTGAACTTTATACCCAAAACTTATACACGCCATTTCACTAAAGCTTCGATAATTGCCAGTACCTCGAGGTCATAAGCAGGATATTTCTCTTCACATGGCTTAGTCCTACGGCTCATAAAATGAACTGGATTGAATTGGCTGTCTTCCAAACTCTTTTGCTGTAACACGGCTTCATATCCCTATTTCGATCATCAGTATGGATTTCTGTCTCTAACTTCGGGTTGTACATTTCTAAAACAGGTCTACTAATCAATGCTACCTTTAGTTGTTCAAACGCAACCTGATGTATCTCCTTAATTTCGAATTTAACATCCTTCCGCAGCAAATCTGTCAATTGTTTTGCAATAGCAGCATAACCCTCAATAAACTTTCGGAAATAAAAAGTCAATCCAATGAAACGCTGCACTGCTTTTTTATAAATTGGGAACTTTTCGACTGCCCTCGGATTATAATTCCGTCCACCATATTATATCCACTACTAATTGTCTAAGTTAACAGGCAGTTACATAGCCCTCGCTCTCGGACTCTCGGTTCGGTGCGCTCCCACGATCCGCACGTCGCTCACGGTAGTCTTAGCATGTAAGCTACAGGGAGTTACGTTTCCCACCCCGCTCCAAGCTGCCGTCGTGCACATACGCGCACCTACAATCTACATATATACATAAATACATGGAACATATTTATTGGAACCACTCTGACTTCTTCTTTTGTATATTTTCCCACTCGTCGCTGGAAAGCCGCTCCGGTGATCCGCCCTCCTACAACAATTGGTCCTTCGAGCCGGATCTTCTCCTAACCGAAAGGAGAAGTGCACCCCAGCCAGCATTGGCGGATCATTACAATCCAAGATAAGTACAAATTCGTCACTTGCCCATCTCCAGTGGCTCCACCTGTTGGTTCTCCGTTTCTTCGAATGCTACTATGTACCCACATCCCCATACCAAGTTAAACGGTTAGTTTCCCAGTTCCGTGGTCTGTGCATCCAGTCGCGCCACAGTGGAATTACAATAATTCACCCGCAATCAATCCAAACCTCCGGCTAATACGCCGGCGTAATAATAATATTCCTACCTCTCCCAGCTACCAGCTGATTCCATACATACATACGTACAAATTACACAATTATCGACATCTACATACATATTCATATAATTTCGTCCAACTCCATACAATTCGGCATATTGCGCGATCGTAGCACATATATCCAGTCCATTTCAATTGGCAATTGTTGATTCTGTATATCACCCGTGGGACCAGGGCTGGGCGACCGATCGATCACCATCAATATCGATAGTATCGAGTTTGAGCCGCGTCCGAATAAATACGGCTCCTCAGCTGTATTAAATCGTGAAACAAATGCCAAAAGCTTTGACAACAAGTAAATCCAAAACCCACAGTTTATAACTATTTCCACTGGTTTTTCGGTTCAACGTCCATTGAATGCGCCCGAGTGCCAAATACCAAGTGTATTTTCTTATGTTATTTGTTCCGATAGGCTTCCACAACACATACAGCAGTCAGCTTTATGACTAGAAGGAAATAAAATTCCTTCTGCATTCCATCCTCAGTCAACATCCCACTACCTAATTCGTTGCAAAGGTAAACGGAGGAACACCATACTGACAATATTTTCTCCAATTGGGATCACTAATAGTTTGGGAGCCTCTACCAAGAGTAAACCTAAACAATCCGAGTTGATCCAACAATTGCATTCCAGCAAAAGCTCGAGACCTTTCCGTCTATTACGACCATAGTGGCCTTGGAAAATAAATATTTCTTTCTGCTCTTGTGGTGTCCGTATCTACTCTCCGAATCCCGCCAAGGTTGTAGCCATCCGATCCACACTTCCGCATCCGATTTGTATGTTTTCTCTTTCCTGCGTGTGAGCGCCGAATATGCCAACAGGTCGCGAGGAGAGCAAACAACTTCTGCCGGTGACCTCTCCAGAAACGCCAACCTCGGTGACTCGCAAAGTGAAGTCTCCAGGTACTCCGGGGCCCACAGGTTGGCTTCCATCGGTTCCGAGTCAAGTCGTGCTCTAAAGGAGCTTCTCAGCACGATCCAAGGGGTCTTAACCGCACTGGCCCACTCCAAGGTCTCAACCGAAAATTGGGACAGCTTGCTGGTGACCATTTGCGCCTCCAAATTACCGAGGTTGACACGGGCTTTGTGGGAAGATTCTGTCACCACAAAGAAAGAGATTCCTTCATGGAAGGAGATGAAATCCTTCCTCAGCCAGATATGCCAAAGTGTCCATAACTGCAGTACTTGTGGGGAGCGACACCACACGCTGCTGCACCGTGGCAATCCAATTTCGAGTGAATCCACTGTCCACTGAAAAAGCTGTCCTTCTGGGCACGGCAATCATTGATATTTGCCATCTGGGGACAAGTTTCCGCGCCCGCGCTTTAATCGACCCGGCATCCGAGACAACGTTTATCACGGAACGTCTCTTCAATAGAATCAAGTTGCCGTTCCAACTCATCCAGGCACAGGTCTCGGGCCTCAATCAGACAGTATCCGCTCAAGCCAAGAAGCTCTGTCATTTGGCCATCCGTTCCCCGACGATGCCGGGCTTGCACTTAAACGCCACAGCCTACGTGCTGCCGGACCTGGCGGGTAACCTGCCATCCTATCCGATCCCGCAAAATTCGTTGCAAAACCTACCGAGCCTAACATGGGCGGATCCGACCTTCTATGAGAGTTCACAGATAGATGTCCTTCCGTCCATTTTATTAAGCGACTCACAGACCAACATCTGTGGCTCTCTCCTCGGGTACTTTCAGGCCCAGTGCCTAAGGTGATGAATCATATCTCATCGTTTTCGAGTCAAATTTCAAGACAACCTATCAAACGGATAAAAGACTCGGGGTCCTTCTACAAAAGCAATTTCCTTCCAGCTCCCTCCGCAGAATTTCTCGAACGGTCTCCTATGCTTGACCGAAGAGAATATTTCCAAAATATTCAATGTATGAAGGCTCAATGCTCCGTTCCGAATTCAAGCTTGAACTTGAATGTGAATCCGTCCTTAGACCAACATAGCCTCATCAGACCATGCAACCGCGTGGCTATTTCCAATGTCCTAAATGTGCCTCTCATCCGTTCCAAGCTCGGTACTAATGTGTCTTCGACTCCTTTATTTCAGCGTAGTTTTGTTCATAGCAGAAGCTGTAACAGGGCAACCGAGCTGTTAGCACCCCAGGCTAACAGCCTGTTATCGCTGCTGGGTGCCGCGCTCAGTTAACAGGCAGTTACATAGCCCTCGCTCTCGGGCTCTCGGTTCGGTGCGCTCCCACGATCCGCACGTCGCTCACGGTAGTCTTAGCATGTAAGCTACAGGGAGTTTCGTTTCCCACCCCGCTACAAGCTGCCGTCGTGCACATACGCGCACCTACAATCTACATATATACATAAATACATGGAACATATTTATTGGAACCACTCTGACTTCTTCTTTTGTATATTTTCCCACTCGTCGCTGGAAAGCCGCTCCGGTGATCCGCGGTCCTACAACCATTAGTCTAACAGCTATCTTTCCTGCATGCCCGCGTAACAGCCTTCTGCTGGTGTCACACGAGCCACTTGACTGTGCAAAAATTGCATCGCCTCTTGAAAGATGCAGTCATTGCATTTCAACGTCCGCGAATCACTAACAAGTTCCAATTCTAGCTTTGTGTA
Organism: Drosophila persimilis; assembly: GCF_003286085.1. Classification (NCBI taxonomy): domain Eukaryota; kingdom Metazoa; phylum Arthropoda; class Insecta; order Diptera; family Drosophilidae; genus Drosophila; species Drosophila persimilis. The sequence goes on from NW_020825529.1 coordinate 100,682, forward strand.
TTTTAACATTGCATCCTATGAAACTGAAGGACAAGTAAGTCTAACCGTACACTCGGCAACAAAGACTCCTAAGATTCTCAAATACATCAGCAAGAATTAAAACATCGCTTTCAAATATAATTTTAAATAATCTCAGATACATTTGCAATTAAATGCGCTCCAAATGCGCATCTGAGCAAAGTTGTAGTCTTCAACACTACATTCCTCATCATTTAGTGAATTATAAAAATATTCTCGCGAAGAATGCAGGGATTCATCAAATTTTTTAAAACTATAAAAATAATCATTAGGAAATACTCACTTTTGTCGTAGCATATAACTAGCGAGTTCTAAGCTTGAATTTAAAAATCTATTTGATGAAGATATGATTCATCGAGCAATGTATAACTCTTTATTGCAAGGAATGGGTCCTAGTTCATCTTTTATTGATATAACAAATAAATGTATATCATAACGAGACTAGTTATAAAAAACTACAGGAAATAATGGATCGCTTAATCTAAATGTCTGTTTAGACACCTTATGAATAGGACCCTGTAAACTGATCAAAGAATTTCTCTCGATCATCAGAAATTTGTTTCTCGAGGCATAACACACGCCGTGTTCTTGTTAATCCTCATCCCAAATGTTAAGCTGGTAGATTGGTTTTTTATAGGACTTCCAGTATTTCTCATAAAGTCCATCGGTTTTCATCCTAAGTGCTTGACAAAATTTTTGGATACAATCCGGTCCTGAAATAACGAAATCATAATGTTTATTACCTTTGCTGGATTGTGAAAATATTTAAATTCGTATGTCCACATCTCATTTAGATGAGCATTGTATTTATGTACAATATAAAATGAGGCTGCAAATAAGAGATGGGAAATTTGGACGTTGACATGCAATGACTGCATCTTTCAAGAGGCGATGCAGTTACTGCACCGTCAAGTGGCCCGTGTGACATCAGCAGAAGGCTGTTACGCGCGGATCCCAGGCAAAACGCAGCCCTCCTCCCGCCCAACCGACCGAGGGGCGCTGCCGCATGACGCGCGGTGCGTAGCCGAACATGCAAGAAAGATAGCTATTAGACTAACATTCGAGGAAAATTAGCACTAAACTTACTAAGAAACTAAGCATGCAATCAAAATACAAATACCACTACAGTTACTAATTAATAGAAAGGTGTGTAAGGATTAAAAATTTAATCCGAGGAAGAGAATTAGTGTTGGATATAATATGGTAGAGGGAATTATAATCCGAGCATAAGACCCTAAACGGTTCATGCAAGGAATAATCGTGAAGTTTATGCGGCTCAACAGATCAGGGCTGTCTATGTCACCCCTGATCAAGTTGTGCATAAATATCACACCAAGCATTTTTCTACGGTTAACTAAGGATGGGAGGTTTACTAATAGTAGTCTACTAGAGTAAGATGGGAGTCTTACACCCGCATCCCAGTTAAGGCCCCGCAGAGCAAAGAGTAAAAAGTTTTTCTGTACTTATTCTATACGGTCCTGGTGTACTTTGTACTGAGGGCACCATACACAGGAGCCGTATTCTAAGATCGGACGAACAAGCGAGGTATAGGGAGTCTTTGTTATATAGGGGTCGTCAAATTCCTTTGACCACCTCTTTATAAACCCAAGCACGACCATGGCCTTATTTACCATGGTAGAAATGTGTTCTAATGTTAGTCTAATAGCTCTCTTTCTTGCATGTTCGCGTTTGGTTCGGCTACGCACCGCGCGTCATGCGGCAGCGCCCCTCGTTCGGTTGGGCGGGAGGAGGGCTGCGTTTTGCCTGGGATCCGCGCGTAACAGCCTTCTGCTGGTGTCACACGGGCCACTTGACGGTGCAGTAACTGCATCGCCTCTTGAAAGATGCAGTCATTGCATGTCAACGTCCAAATAGCAAAAAACTTTAACTTGGGGTCTAACATAACACACAGATCATCCACCAGGGTAATTCTCTCAAGAGAACCACGAAATAGGGTGTAGGAAACCAACAAAGAGCTAGAACGATGAAATGTCATAACTTTGCATTTCGAGGCATTAAGGTGAAACAAGTTTTCACAACAGCATGACTGAAAGCTATTGAGATCGGATTGCAAGCGAGAATGAAATGAAATGTCCTTGTACTGGACACAGAGTTTAACATTATGCACATACATAAGTACTCGGGAGTATGTTAATAATGAAGGCAAGTCATTAATAAAGAGTGTGAAGAGTAAGGGGCTTAGATGGCTGCCCTGTGGTACTCCCGAAGAAACCTTTACTGGTAAAGAGAGGGAGTTTTTGAAGAGGACTCTTTGAGACCTAGAACAAAGATAGCTAGAAATCCATCTCAGGAGGTTGGGCGGAAACAATAAAAGGTCAAGTTTATGTGCTAAAAGGGAATGGTTTACAGAGTCGAATGCTTTACTAAAGTCGGTGTAAATAACATCCGTCTGTAAGTTACCTTGAAAGCCTTTAATAATGAAAGAGGTAAACTCTAACAAGTTCGTGGTGGTTGATCGCCGCCTTATAAATCTATGCTGAGTTGGAGATATAAGTGACTTGCAGAGATGTTGCAGGTGCGGAGTTAAAACCTTCTCAAACAATTTGGGAATAGCGGATAACTTTGCTATACCTCTATAATTTTTTGCATCAGACTTGCTACCTTTTTTATGGAGAGGAATTATAAACGATTCCTTCCAGATTGGGGGGAAGCAAGAGGAATCAATGGACAGGGTGAATAGTTTAAGCAATGGTCCACACAGAGCCTCGGCGCAGTACCTGAGTACACAACCTGGAACCCCGTCTGGACCCGGTGAAAACACCGGCTTAACTAGTCGAAGACTGAAAATGCCGTTCGACCTCGGTAATCCGTATGGGTACGGTTGACCAGAGTAGCGTTCCTCAGAATAGGTGGTTTGGAAAAACTGGGCAAAAAGATCGGGAATTGCCTGATCATTATTTGCCGACGTATTACAAAATGATAGCGAGGATGGGTGTGCGGACGTTCTACGCTTACTGTTTACGAAGCAGTAAAACTGTTTAGGGTCCTGAGAAAAACGTATCCTGCAACGAGATAGGTAGTTCTTATAGCATTGAGCATTAAGAACTGAAAAGTTTGACCGAGCTATTACATAACGAGAGTGAGAAGTAGGAGAGCCCACTTCTTGAAATTTTTTTTAAAGTCTTGATTTTAAGTTTTTTAGACTGGATAACTCTTTGGTAAACCAAGGGGGTTTTCCAGATCTAATCGGATAAGAAAGCGGGACACAAGAATGCCTTTTGCCTTTTGAGGCACTCGATGATTGAGACAATCGATATTCTTGAGGTTTTTCAACAAAAAAATTCGATACTATCGATAGTATCGGGATATTTTAAATCATTAAATTAACAAAAAAAAATTAAACTTTCACTTTAGCACTATAGTTAGTTAAAATTATGCGCTCTATCATATAAAATGCGCTGTACACATTGTAAACACTTCTTGTTTCAAGCTGTAGTTTTCTCTGGTTTGTTGCTCTGCTTTAAATTTGCTAATTGCAATTTGACTAGACTTAAAATACGTGACAGTCCGATTGCACTTTCCGGTAGTATATATTAAGCACAACTAAATTTATTGTGTGTGCAAAGCACGTTAGACGTTATTTTTTTAACAGTTCAAAAGCTTTCTTCATAGAATTGGACCTATCAGTTGTAACTGTTCATATTTTAGTAAAAACAAAATCCTTCGTAATAAAGTGGCATGTAACCGTAATATATGCTTGTTTAGCTGTCAACAATAGCATCCAAAAGTGCACACAGTTTCGTCTTCAATTCATAGTACATGCCACTCATAAGCACGTTTCTTAGTGTTTTTCATGAAGGCAGGCTGTACCGAGGATCAAGGATATTTAAAAACTCGCAAAACCCGGGGACCCTCCACAATCATAAATGGATGCATGTCTTGCTAAACAAGTATGGGCAAAGCCCTGTCAATCATTTTTTTTTTTCGTTCAGAAGAGGTATCGTAATAGCTCTAAAAAAATGACGGCTCTTTTGGCGGATCATCAAATGAAATGCCGGGATGCAGTCTTTTAACGTGGTCGAATAAATTGGACGTGTTGCCACTTGTTCTATAATAATTGGAACAGTATATGCACCTGGCGGTCTTGCCATCTTCGGACCTCTCAAAATGAAGCCAAAACTTCGCTTTGCCAATTCGCTGCCTTTTTAAAGTAGGCGATTCTCCTTCACTGCTATTGTCGGGATGAACAAAATTAAAATGAAATTTTGCTCATAGCAATAATTAAATTGGTCCATATTTGGAAAATAAAATGCCATTAACACCAATATACACTCCCCGACACTTGAATACGACATACTAAAATGTACACTTTAGGCACCAATATTTCCGGCACAAGCCAAAGAAAACGGTGAATTTGAATTTTCCTCAAATCTCTATTCAATTTAGCATAAATTAAAAAAAAAATAATAGCAATATTCATCAAAGTAGATTGAGAAAAAAAATTTAATTGACATAACTCAAATTACCGCTCCCAAAAAATGCGACACTTGAATACGACATTCGCATTGAAAAATTTTTTATTTTGGATGTGGTCGCGACCGGACATTGAATAAATTCTCAAAAATCAATTAGGGTGTCCTTATTACGAGAAAAAAATGTGGGTTATGGTAAGTCCTTTTCAAAGGACGAAAGCTCCACAATAAAAGCCTCGAAGGAAGTAGGTCCATCAATAATGAAAATAAGTGATGAAATTGGTAAAACTAGGTGTGTTCTGAGTGATTTCATAAAGAACGGGTCAAATTATGGCAAAAACATAAAAAACCGAACCAAAATTGCTACTTCCGAGACCTCCATAAGATCTCATCTGCGTGCCGCATCTAAAAAACACCACTAAAACTCGATTTAAAAATCGAAAACTGTACTTTTAGCTAGTGCTAAAATAATAAAACATGTTTTTTGGAGGACTCCACACCATAAGGGACTGTAATTAATAAAAAACCCCTCAACTTTGTTGCATATTTGATAAACTCGACTTAATGAAAAATCAACTGGTCCACGCCGTTTTAGGATCTTGCTCACCACAGAATAATAGCGCTCACACTGCTGTGAAAACTATCCAATTGTAATTCTTCTTTACTCCTCACTTCCTTTACTTCCTTGAGTCCTTATAAATATAAAAAAGAAACCCTTATCACTCTTCAAATTAAAATTTTTGTCCCTTTGAAAATGCTATATAGCGACAGTCTCTACTCCACGCCATATGAATATGCAAAAGTACGGGAGTATTCTAAGTTTTCGTCCGTTGGCTGAGGTTTTTTATTAATTACAGTCCCTTATGGTGTGGAGTCCTCCAAAAAACATGTTTTATTATTTTAGCACTAGCTAAAAGTACAGTTTTCGATTTTTAAATCGAGTTTTAGTCGTGTTTTTTAGATGCGGCACGCAGATGAGATCTTATGGAGGTCTCGGAAGTAGCAATTTTGGTTCGGTTTTTTATGTTTTTGCCATAATTTGACCCGTTCTTTATGAAATCACTCAGAACACACCTAGTTTTACCAATTTCATCACTTATTTTCATTATTGATGGACCTACTTCCTTCGAGGCTTTTATTGTGGAGCTTTCGTCCTTTGAAAAGGACTTACCATAACCCACATTTTTTTCTCGTAATAAGGACACCCTAATTGATTTTTGAGAATTTATTCAATGTCCGGTCGCGACCACATCCAAAATAAAAAATTTTTCAATGCGAATGTCGTATTCAAGTGTCGCATTTTTTGGGAGCGGTAATTTGAGTTATGTCAATTAAATTTTTTTTCTCAATCTACTTTGATGAATATTGCTATTATTTTTTTTTTAATTTATGCTAAATTGAATAGAGATTTGAGGAAAATTCAAATTCACCGTTTTCTTTGGCTTGTGCCGGAAATATTGGTGCCTAAAGTGTACATTTTAGTATGTCGTATTCAAGTGTCGGGGAGTGTACACGCGTCTGTTTGTGGCCAATGAAAATCAAGATATCAAGAAGCTTAAGGTAAGGAAATAAATGTGCAATTATATTATTATATATAGTCAAGAACCGACGGCGTTTGCATAATTTTTATAATTTATAATCAACCTGTTTAAAATAAGGAAATAAATGTGTAATTAAATTATTGTAATATTTTATATTTTGTGGTATAAATCAAACAAAAAATAGCTTTTATTTTATTTCCCGCGCCCTAATGTACCATACCCCCACCCCCTGCCCATTCTTCATTTATTTTGTGGCGGTAGGTCAGTCCATCAAAAGACCCGAAACAAGAACCAAACTCAAATTCCAGTTCTAGCGGCCAGCAATACTAAACACACACACGCAAAGTACGTGAGAATGCATGTGCACCCATACACTAAAACATGCTGGAGGCAAAACAAAACCAGGCCTGAGAGAATTCAAAAAATCTGAAAAAAGCATACAATCACATATTTTTGTCGAAACATATTGCGTGTGTACTAACACATGCAAAGATGTTCTCTATGCGCTCTCTAAAACAATGATGTATCTAAATATACAATATAATAAAAACGAGGGGGAACGTTGTGAGTTGCTGCGGACACCGCAACTCTACATTTATACCCGATACTTAGTCAGTATGGCTCTCCTCCGGCATTCACCGCTAATATTAAACGACACGACAAAGAATGCGTGCGAGAGAGACAGAAAATCAGTCTGAGCGTGACGTCGGGCGCTGCGTAGCCAGTGCAAATAGAATTGTTCCTTTTGACTATACAAATTATCCAATCTGATCCAGATTCAGCAATCTGATAGATATGGTCATTATCTATGATTCTGCGTTTTTATTTTTCTCGAATGTGCAATATTGTGGATGAAACAGATTTTCGTCCTTTGTGGGGGCGGAAGTGGGCGGGGCGAAGTTTTGAAATATTTTTGTAGCAGTGACATAACACAGAAGTCTGGATCCAAAACATCGTTGCTCTAGCTCTTATAGTCTTTGAGTACTAGGCGCTGAAGGGGACGGACAGACGGACGGACGGACGGACGGACAGACGGACAGACAGACAGGGCTCAATCGACTCGGCTATTGATGCTGATCAAGAATATATATGTAGGGATCCTTGGTGAGCTCCCTACAAGTGAGTAAGAATCCGCTCCAGAAACTCCATCAAATATAAGCCACACGTCGTTGTATTGTCTTTATGTTAATAAATGGTTACAATAAGTTTCTTTTTCTTAACACGTTCCTCTCTGCACGTCTACTCGCTCCCGCAGTCGAACTCTTACATAGCTATCGATATATCTTCCTCTCATACCCTTGACTATCCCTAGCGATAGATCGATGCTCATTAAAGGGCTGCCAACCCTACATTCGGCCGTCCTGACTCATCATTCGACCCGAATGATTGAGACCACATTTTCATATACTCTACCACCGTATTGGTCTTCAAAGGCCCTTCACCATCACCCACTTTCTCAACAATGTACCGTCCATGTCTTAGTTTACGCGTCACAATATAAGGACCCAAGAATCTTCCCTTTAGTTTCAATTCGGCTCCAAATTGGGTACGCTTAATAGCTACCATATCATTAACTTGGTACTCTTTTTCTGGTTTCCGGGACTTGTTGAACGACTTGCAATTTTCATTTTGTATCTGCACTATGTTATCTTTGGCTATCTGGCGAATTTAAAATATACTCTTCCTCTACAAGCTTTTCTAAGTCACTGTCATACTTTGTCCTCATTTGTATGCCTGTCAAAATCTTAAATGGGGATATCTTGGTACTTCTCGGAGGAGTGGAGTTTATAAACAATTGTACCCTACCAACATGCTTGTACCAGGCTTTCGGATCTTCTGCGCAAAGCTTTGTTAACATAGTAGTAACGACCTTATTAATTCGTTCTACCTGTCCATTACCACGCGGCACTCCTGTCGCTATCAGCAAATGTTGGATATCCTGTTCCTTACAATATTCCTCGAAAACATTAGCAGTAAATGCAGTGCCTCTATCTGTGATCACACGTTTCGGGTTTCCAAAAACTTCGCCCTGTTTCTGCAACATATCAACCACATCATCAGCGCCTGTACTCTTTATTGGATAAAGACAGACAAATTTAGAAAAAGCGTCGACAACTACTAGGACGTGGTTATACTGTTTCTTAGTCAACTCCATCGGTCCAATATGGTCAATATGATACGTTTGCAAGGGCTCATCAGATTTGTCAATTACATTCAAATACCCTTCTTTCTTTCCAAATTTTGCGTCGCTCACAATGCACTCCACACACGACTTAACAATCCTATCCACTTTCCCTAACAAATCTGGAATAAAGTATTCGCGCTGCACTAAATCGATAGTACTTTAGACACCAAAATGACCCTGACGATGAGCAATCATTATGATTTCGCTTTCCATCCCAGATGGTATTACGATAAAGTCTTTAACTGGATCCTTGTGAAAAATCTCGTGCTTCAAATAAAAGTCGTCATAAGAACCCGCTATTAGCACCTTACAAATTGCTGATATCCAAATATCCTGACGTTGAGCCTGCTTTATTCAATGTCTCAGTGAATCTTCCAACAACAAACAATGCACTCTACTCAATGCATCGACGTGTTTCATCTTGGTCCCTGAACGATGCTCAATTTCATAATCGAAGTCCTGAAGACCAACGACATATCTTAACTGGAACATCTTGTTTCCTCATCGTTAACGCAAAAGCATTACAGTCAGTAATAATTTTCATCTTTCTCCCAAGCAAATACACTCTCCACTTCTTTAGAGCCTGCACTATAGCGAGTACTTCAAGCTCGTATGAAGGATACTTTTCTTCAGCTGGGATTGTCTTACGACTCATATATTCTACCGGGTGGAAACATTGATCCTCTGAGTCCATTTGCAAAAGTATGGCTCCATACCCATACATACTTGCATCGATGAACTTCAGTTTTGCCCTTCTGATTAAACAACTTTAAAACAGGAGAACAGGATAAATAAACTTTCAACTGATTGAATGATGCCAACTCTTCTTCACCCATTTTGAAAGAAACATCCTTTTTCATCAAGTTTGTCAGTGGTCTGGCCACGACAGCAAAATCCTTAACAAATCTACGGACATAGGAAGTTAGGACCAAATAGCGTTGAACTTGTTTCCTGTCTCTCGGAATTGGAAAATTTTCAACTGCCGAAGTTTTATCTTGAGATGGTCGTATCGTTGAATTCTCTATTATGTAACCCAAAAAATTAACCTTGCGCTGTAACACTTGCGATTTCTCCCATTTTATGCGTAATCCTGAAATCTCTGCGATACTCAACACCTTCTGTAATTTTTCAAGTCCTTCTTGCACATCCTTTGATGGAATAATAATATCGTCCATATACAGGGATTCATCAAATTTTTTAAAACTATAAAAATAATCATTAGGAAATACTCACTTTTGTCGTAGCATATAACTAGCGAGTTCTAAGCTTGAATTTAAAAATCTATTTGATGAAGATATGATTCATCGAGCAATGTATAACTCTTTATTGCAAGGAATGGGTCCTAGTTCATCTTTTATTGATATAACAAATAAATGTATATCATAACGAGACTAGTTATAAAAAACTACAGGAAATAATGGATCGCTTAATCTAAATGTCTGTTTAGACACCTTATGAATAGGACCCTGTAAACTGATCAAAGAATTTCTCTCGATCATCAGAAATTTGTTTCTCGAGGCATAACACACGCCGTGTTCTTGTTAATCCTCATCCCAAATGTTAAGCTGGTAGATTGGTTTTTTATAGGACTTCCAGTATTTCTCATAAAGTCCATCGGTTTTCATCCTAAGTGCTTGACAAAATTTTTGGATACAATCCGGTCCTGAAATAACGAAATCATAATGTTTATTACCTTTGCTGGATTGTGAAAATATTTAAATTCGTATGTCCACATCTCATTTAGATGAGCATTGTATTTATGTACAATATAAAATGAGGCTGCAAATAAGAGATGGGAAATTTGGACGTTGACATGCAATGACTGCATCTTTCAAGAGGCGATGCAGTTACTGCACCGTCAAGTGGCCCGTGTGACATCAGCAGAAGGCTGTTACGCGCGGATCCCAGGCAAAACGCAGCCCTCCTCCCGCCCAACCGACCGAGGGGCGCTGCCGCATGACGCGCGGTGCGTAGCCGAACATGCAAGAAAGATAGCTATTAGACTAACATTCGAGGAAAATTAGCACTAAACTTACTAAGAAACTAAGCATGCAATCAAAATACAAATACCACTACAGTTACTAATTAATAGAAAGGTGTGTAAGGATTAAAAATTTAATCCGAGGAAGAGAATTAGTGTTGGATATAATATGGTAGAGGGAATTATAATCCGAGCATAAGACCCTAAACGGTTCATGCAAGGAATAATCGTGAAGTTTATGCGGCTCAACAGATCAGGGCTGTCTATGTCACCCCTGATCAAGTTGTGCATAAATATCACACCAAGCATTTTTCTACGGTTAACTAAGGATGGGAGGTTTACTAATAGTAGTCTACTAGAGTAAGATGGGAGTCTTACACCCGCATCCCAGTTAAGGCCCCGCAGAGCAAAGAGTAAAAAGTTTTTCTGTACTTATTCTATACGGTCCTGGTGTACTTTGTACTGAGGGCACCATACACAGGAGCCGTATTCTAAGATCGGACGAACAAGCGAGGTATAGGGAGTCTTTGTTATATAGGGGTCGTCAAATTCCTTTGACCACCTCTTTATAAACCCAAGCACGACCATGGCCTTATTTACCATGGTAGAAATGTGTTCTAATGTTAGTCTAATAGCTCTCTTTCTTGCATGTTCGCGTTTGGTTCGGCTACGCACCGCGCGTCATGCGGCAGCGCCCCTCGTTCGGTTGGGCGGGAGGAGGGCTGCGTTTTGCCTGGGATCCGCGCGTAACAGCCTTCTGCTGGTGTCACACGGGCCACTTGACGGTGCAGTAACTGCATCGCCTCTTGAAAGATGCAGTCATTGCATGTCAACGTCCAAATAGCAAAAAACTTTAACTTGGGGTCTAACATAACACACAGATCATCCACCAGGGTAATTCTCTCAAGAGAACCACGAAATAGGGTGTAGGAAACCAACAAAGAGCTAGAACGATGAAATGTCATAACTTTGCATTTCGAGGCATTAAGGTGAAACAAGTTTTCACAACAGCATGACTGAAAGCTATTGAGATCGGATTGCAAGCGAGAATGAAATGAAATGTCCTTGTACTGGACACAGAGTTTAACATTATGCACATACATAAGTACTCGGGAGTATGTTAATAATGAAGGCAAGTCATTAATAAAGAGTGTGAAGAGTAAGGGGCTTAGATGGCTGCCCTGTGGTACTCCCGAAGAAACCTTTACTGGTAAAGAGAGGGAGTTTTTGAAGAGGACTCTTTGAGACCTAGAACAAAGATAGCTAGAAATCCATCTCAGGAGGTTGGGCGGAAACAATAAAAGGTCAAGTTTATGTGCTAAAAGGGAATGGTTTACAGAGTCGAATGCTTTACTAAAGTCGGTGTAAATAACATCCGTCTGTAAGTTACCTTGAAAGCCTTTAATAATGAAAGAGGTAAACTCTAACAAGTTCGTGGTGGTTGATCGCCGCCTTATAAATCTATGCTGAGTTGGAGATATAAGTGACTTGCAGAGATGTTGCAGGTGCGGAGTTAAAACCTTCTCAAACAATTTGGGAATAGCGGATAACTTTGCTATACCTCTATAATTTTTTGCATCAGACTTGCTACCTTTTTTATGGAGAGGAATTATAAACGATTCCTTCCAGATTGGGGGGAAGCAAGAGGAATCAATGGACAGGGTGAATAGTTTAAGCAATGGTCCACACAGAGCCTCGGCGCAGTACCTGAGTACACAACCTGGAACCCCGTCTGGACCCGGTGAAAACACCGGCTTAACTAGTCGAAGACTGAAAATGCCGTTCGACCTCGGTAATCCGTATGGGTACGGTTGACCAGAGTAGCGTTCCTCAGAATAGGTGGTTTGGAAAAACTGGGCAAAAAGATCGGGAATTGCCTGATCATTATTTGCCGACGTATTACAAAATGATAGCGAGGATGGGTGTGCGGACGTTCTACGCTTACTGTTTACGAAGCAGTAAAACTGTTTAGGGTCCTGAGAAAAACGTATCCTGCAACGAGATAGGTAGTTCTTATAGCATTGAGCATTAAGAACTGAAAAGTTTGACCGAGCTATTACATAACGAGAGTGAGAAGTAGGAGAGCCCACTTCTTGAAATTTTTTTTAAAGTCTTGATTTTAAGTTTTTTAGACTGGATAACTCTTTGGTAAACCAAGGGGGTTTTCCAGATCTAATCGGATAAGAAAGCGGGACACAAGAATGCCTTTTGCCTTTTGAGGCACTCGATGATTGAGACAATCGATATTCTTGAGGTTTTTCAACAAAAAAATTCGATACTATCGATAGTATCGGGATATTTTAAATCATTAAATTAACAAAAAAAAATTAAACTTTCACTTTAGCACTATAGTTAGTTAAAATTATGCGCTCTATCATATAAAATGCGCTGTACACATTGTAAACACTTCTTGTTTCAAGCTGTAGTTTTCTCTGGTTTGTTGCTCTGCTTTAAATTTGCTAATTGCAATTTGACTAGACTTAAAATACGTGACAGTCCGATTGCACTTTCCGGTAGTATATATTAAGCACAACTAAATTTATTGTGTGTGCAAAGCACGTTAGACGTTATTTTTTTAACAGTTCAAAAGCTTTCTTCATAGAATTGGACCTATCAGTTGTAACTGTTCATATTTTAGTAAAAACAAAATCCTTCGTAATAAAGTGGCATGTAACCGTAATATATGCTTGTTTAGCTGTCAACAATAGCATCCAAAAGTGCACACAGTTTCGTCTTCAATTCATAGTACATGCCACTCATAAGCACGTTTCTTAGTGTTTTTCATGAAGGCAGGCTGTACCGAGGATCAAGGATATTTAAAAACTCGCAAAACCCGGGGACCCTCCACAATCATAAATGGATGCATGTCTTGCTAAACAAGTATGGGCAAAGCCCTGTCAATCATTTTTTTTTTTCGTTCAGAAGAGGTATCGTAATAGCTCTAAAAAAATGACGGCTCTTTTGGCGGATCATCAAATGAAATGCCGGGATGCAGTCTTTTAACGTGGTCGAATAAATTGGACGTGTTGCCACTTGTTCTATAATAATTGGAACAGTATATGCACCTGGCGGTCTTGCCATCTTCGGACCTCTCAAAATGAAGCCAAAACTTCGCTTTGCCAATTCGCTGCCTTTTTAAAGTAGGCGATTCTCCTTCACTGCTATTGTCGGGATGAACAAAATTAAAATGAAATTTTGCTCATAGCAATAATTAAATTGGTCCATATTTGGAAAATAAAATGCCATTAACACCAATATACACTCCCCGACACTTGAATACGACATACTAAAATGTACACTTTAGGCACCAATATTTCCGGCACAAGCCAAAGAAAACGGTGAATTTGAATTTTCCTCAAATCTCTATTCAATTTAGCATAAATTAAAAAAAAAATAATAGCAATATTCATCAAAGTAGATTGAGAAAAAAAATTTAATTGACATAACTCAAATTACCGCTCCCAAAAAATGCGACACTTGAATACGACATTCGCATTGAAAAATTTTTTATTTTGGATGTGGTCGCGACCGGACATTGAATAAATTCTCAAAAATCAATTAGGGTGTCCTTATTACGAGAAAAAAATGTGGGTTATGGTAAGTCCTTTTCAAAGGACGAAAGCTCCACAATAAAAGCCTCGAAGGAAGTAGGTCCATCAATAATGAAAATAAGTGATGAAATTGGTAAAACTAGGTGTGTTCTGAGTGATTTCATAAAGAACGGGTCAAATTATGGCAAAAACATAAAAAACCGAACCAAAATTGCTACTTCCGAGACCTCCATAAGATCTCATCTGCGTGCCGCATCTAAAAAACACCACTAAAACTCGATTTAAAAATCGAAAACTGTACTTTTAGCTAGTGCTAAAATAATAAAACATGTTTTTTGGAGGACTCCACACCATAAGGGACTGTAATTAATAAAAAACCCCTCAACTTTGTTGCATATTTGATAAACTCGACTTAATGAAAAATCAACTGGTCCACGCCGTTTTAGGATCTTGCTCACCACAGAATAATAGCGCTCACACTGCTGTGAAAACTATCCAATTGTAATTCTTCTTTACTCCTCACTTCCTTTACTTCCTTGAGTCCTTATAAATATAAAAAAGAAACCCTTATCACTCTTCAAATTAAAATTTTTGTCCCTTTGAAAATGCTATATAGCGACAGTCTCTACTCCACGCCATATGAATATGCAAAAGTACGGGAGTATTCTAAGTTTTCGTCCGTTGGCTGAGGTTTTTTATTAATTACAGTCCCTTATGGTGTGGAGTCCTCCAAAAAACATGTTTTATTATTTTAGCACTAGCTAAAAGTACAGTTTTCGATTTTTAAATCGAGTTTTAGTGGTGTTTTTTAGATGCGGCACGCAGATGAGATCTTATGGAGGTCTCGGAAGTAGCAATTTTGGTTCGGTTTTTTATGTTTTTGCCATAATTTGACCCGTTCTTTATGAAATCACTCAGAACACACCTAGTTTTACCAATTTCATCACTTATTTTCATTATTGATGGACCTACTTCCTTCGAGGCTTTTATTGTGGAGCTTTCGTCCTTTGAAAAGGACTTACCATAACCCACATTTTTTTCTCGTAATAAGGACACCCTAATTGATTTTTGAGAATTTATTCAATGTCCGGTCGCGACCACATCCAAAATAAAAAATTTTTCAATGCGAATGTCGTATTCAAGTGTCGCATTTTTTGGGAGCGGTAATTTGAGTTATGTCAATTAAATTTTTTTTCTCAATCTACTTTGATGAATATTGCTATTATTTTTTTTTTAATTTATGCTAAATTGAATAGAGATTTGAGGAAAATTCAAATTCACCGTTTTCTTTGGCTTGTGCCGGAAATATTGGTGCCTAAAGTGTACATTTTAGTATGTCGTATTCAAGTGTCGGGGAGTGTACACGCGTCTGTTTGTGGCCAATGAAAATCAAGATATCAAGAAGCTTAAGGTAAGGAAATAAATGTGCAATTATATTATTATATATAGTCAAGAACCGACGGCGTTTGCATAATTTTTATAATTTATAATCAACCTGTTTAAAATAAGGAAATAAATGTGTAATTAAATTATTGTAATATTTTATATTTTGTGGTATAAATCAAACAAAAAATAGCTTTTATTTTATTTCCCGCGCCCTAATGTACCATACCCCCACCCCCTGCCCATTCTTCATTTATTTTGTGGCGGTAGGTCAGTCCATCAAAAGACCCGAAACAAGAACCAAACTCAAATTCCAGTTCTAGCGGCCAGCAATACTAAACACACACACGCAAAGTACGTGAGAATGCATGTGCACCCATACACTAAAACATGCTGGAGGCAAAACAAAACCAGGCCTGAGAGAATTCAAAAAATCTGAAAAAAGCATACAATCACATATTTTTGTCGAAACATATTGCGTGTGTACTAACACATGCAAAGATGTTCTCTATGCGCTCTCTAAAACAATGATGTATCTAAATATACAATATAATAAAAACGAGGGGGAACGTTGTGAGTTGCTGCGGACACCGCAACTCTACATTTATACCCGATACTTAGTCAGTATGGCTCTCCTCCGGCATTCACCGCTAATATTAAACGACACGACAAAGAATGCGTGCGAGAGAGACAGAAAATCAGTCTGAGCGTGACGTCGGGCGCTGCGTAGCCAGTGCAAATAGAATTGTTCCTTTTGACTATACAAATTATCCAATCTGATCCAGATTCAGCAATCTGATAGATATGGTCATTATCTATGATTCTGCGTTTTTATTTTTCTCGAATGTGCAATATTGTGGATGAAACAGATTTTCGTCCTTTGTGGGGGCGGAAGTGGGCGGGGCGAAGTTTTGAAATATTTTTGTAGCAGTGACATAACACAGAAGTCTGGATCCAAAACATCGTTGCTCTAGCTCTTATAGTCTTTGAGTACTAGGCGCTGAAGGGGACGGACAGACGGACGGACGGACGGACGGACAGACGGACAGACAGACAGGGCTCAATCGACTCGGCTATTGATGCTGATCAAGAATATATATGTAGGGATCCTTGGTGAGCTCCCTACAAGTGAGTAAGAATCCGCTCCAGAAACTCCATCAAATATAAGCCACACGTCGTTGTATTGTCTTTATGTTAATAAATGGTTACAATAAGTTTCTTTTTCTTAACACGTTCCTCTCTGCACGTCTACTCGCTCCCGCAGTCGAACTCTTACATAGCTATCGATATATCTTCCTCTCATACCCTTGACTATCCCTAGCGATAGATCGATGCTCATTAAAGGGCTGCCAACCCTACATTCGGCCGTCCTGACTCATCATTCGACCCGAATGATTGAGACCACATTTTCATATACTCTACCACCGTATTGGTCTTCAAAGGCCCTTCACCATCACCCACTTTCTCAACAATGTACCGTCCATGTCTTAGTTTACGCGTCACAATATAAGGACCCAAGAATCTTCCCTTTAGTTTCAATTCGGCTCCAAATTGGGTACGCTTAATAGCTACCATATCATTAACTTGGTACTCTTTTTCTGGTTTCCGGGACTTGTTGAACGACTTGCAATTTTCATTTTGTATCTGCACTATGTTATCTTTGGCTATCTGGCGAATTTAAAATATACTCTTCCTCTACAAGCTTTTCTAAGTCACTGTCATACTTTGTCCTCATTTGTATGCCTGTCAAAATCTTAAATGGGGATATCTTGGTACTTCTCGGAGGAGTGGAGTTTATAAACAATTGTACCCTACCAACATGCTTGTACCAGGCTTTCGGATCTTCTGCGCAAAGCTTTGTTAACATAGTAGTAACGACCTTATTAATTCGTTCTACCTGTCCATTACCACGCGGCACTCCTGTCGCTATCAGCAAATGTTGGATATCCTGTTCCTTACAATATTCCTCGAAAACATTAGCAGTAAATGCAGTGCCTCTATCTGTGATCACACGTTTCGGGTTTCCAAAAACTTCGCCCTGTTTCTGCAACATATCAACCACATCATCAGCGCCTGTACTCTTTATTGGATAAAGACAGACAAATTTAGAAAAAGCGTCGACAACTACTAGGACGTGGTTATACTGTTTCTTAGTCAACTCCATCGGTCCAATATGGTCAATATGATACGTTTGCAAGGGCTCATCAGATTTGTCAATTACATTCAAATACCCTTCTTTCTTTCCAAATTTTGCGTCGCTCACAATGCACTCCACACACGACTTAACAATCCTATCCACTTTCCCTAACAAATCTGGAATAAAGTATTCGCGCTGCACTAAATCGATAGTACTTTAGACACCAAAATGACCCTGACGATGAGCAATCATTATGATTTCGCTTTCCATCCCAGATGGTATTACGATAAAGTCTTTAACTGGATCCTTGTGAAAAATCTCGTGCTTCAAATAAAAGTCGTCATAAGAACCCGCTATTAGCACCTTACAAATTGCTGATATCCAAATATCCTGACGTTGAGCCTGCTTTATTCAATGTCTCAGTGAATCTTCCAACAACAAACAATGCACTCTACTCAATGCATCGACGTGTTTCATCTTGGTCCCTGAACGATGCTCAATTTCATAATCGAAGTCCTGAAGACCAACGACATATCTTAACTGGAACATCTTGTTTCCTCATCGTTAACGCAAAAGCATTACAGTCAGTAATAATTTTCATCTTTCTCCCAAGCAAATACACTCTCCACTTCTTTAGAGCCTGCACTATAGCGAGTACTTCAAGCTCGTATGAAGGATACTTTTCTTCAGCTGGGATTGTCTTACGACTCATATATTCTACCGGGTGGAAACATTGATCCTCTGAGTCCATTTGCAAAAGTATGGCTCCATACCCATACATACTTGCATCGATGAACTTCAGTTTTGCCCTTCTGATTAAACAACTTTAAAACAGGAGAACAGGATAAATAAACTTTCAACTGATTGAATGATGCCAACTCTTCTTCACCCATTTTGAAAGAAACATCCTTTTTCATCAAGTTTGTCAGTGGTCTGGCCACGACAGCAAAATCCTTAACAAATCTACGGACATAGGAAGTTAGGACCAAATAGCGTTGAACTTGTTTCCTGTCTCTCGGAATTGGAAAATTTTCAACTGCCGAAGTTTTATCTTGAGATGGTCGTATCGTTGAATTCTCTATTATGTAACCCAAAAAATTAACCTTGCGCTGTAACACTTGCGATTTCTCCCATTTTATGCGTAATCCTGAAATCTCTGCGATACTCAACACCTTCTGTAATTTTTCAAGTCCTTCTTGCACATCCTTTGATGGAATAATAATATCGTCCATATACAAAATCAAAATACCGTCATCTATCAATGGTCTGAAAACCGCATATACATGTATGTACCTCATAAATACTGGAGGGGAGTTAGTCATCCCAAATGGTACATAATTAAATTCAAACTGTCCACTCTGTGTGACAAAAGAGGTATATTTACGAGAATCCTCATGTACTGGCACGTAAAAAAACCCATTAGACAAATCCAACGTAGTGAAAACACGTCCTTCCTGAAGCTTGAGTAAAACATCGTCGATTAACGCCATTGGAAAATTGTTACGAATTATCTTTTCATTAAGTTTTTTATAATCACAACAAAGTCTTTTTGAGCCATCCTTCTTGGCGACAAGCACTACAGGGGACAAGTATTCAGAAACACTATGGCGAATTATTCCTTCCTTTAACCAATCCCTGACCTGCTTATCGACTTTTTCATTGCCCATGTAAGGTAGGTCTAAGTCTTTGACGGACCGGTACTTCATCTGACAATATAATCTTCAGTTCAACAGGGCTGTTTTCTGGTTTTACGGGCTTATAATTTTCTACCAACCCCATTATTATTGACCTCACCTCACGGTTCAAATGCGACAGGTCTATTACTCGTGAAAACTCTTCAATAATATTGGTCGACAAATGCGACAGGTCTATTACTCGTGAAAACTCTTCAATAATATTGCTCGACAGTATCTGATGGAACGTCTTTTCCAATTCATCAATTGCTCCGCTGAATCCGGAGGCTTGATTATCACTATGTTGAATGAACTCTAGATTTCGGCTTCTTTTAGTGAAACTACTGCTAACATACTCCTTTTCCGGTGGAATCATCTCTTTCTGATGATATCCAATGAACCCTCACGTGTGCCTTGTCCTCTAACATTCCCAATTTCCTCAGTAAAGAATACGTTGCGCCTGAAGACAACATCTGCTGGCCGAAAACCATGTAGTAGGGCGTGGATCCTAACCCTGAGTGAACCGCCGACCTCAAAGCACAGCATATTTTGCTAAGACTCTCATCCCAGTCTCATGGCAGCGATGACCGAACGGTTGACTCGCTCCGAAGCATTAGCTTGGGGAGCGTGGACAGCTGTTAGCGTGTGCGTTATTCGATGCCTTCTGAGCAGGCCTTGAAACTTCTCGGATCTAAATTGCGATCCGTTGTCAGATACAATTCCCTCTGGAACTCCGAAAGTATGGAATAACTCCTCCTCTAAACACTTCAGCACAACATCAGCATTTCATTTTTTTACAGCCTTGAGGAAAACAAATTTCGAATAATGGTCTAGGATAATTAAAATTCCTATATTTCCACTGCGAGACCTAGAATACGGACCTAAGAAATCAATGTAGAGACGCTGGAAGAACCTTTGGAGCTTTTGACATTTTACATTGCTCGCAGGCTGCCACGAGTCTTTTTTCGCTCGAGTGTCTTGTGGACTCCACCATGGGAAGCCAGTGGATCATCGTGTGCTCTCTTTAGCACTTCTTTGACCATCCCTCTGGGTACCAACAACTTCCAAGCAAACGCGTCGTTAAGGATGTCAGAGAAGCAACTATTTTGAGGTCGGGTAGTTAAGCTATATTGCTCTTAATTCCCTCTATTAGTTCCAAATATTCTCCCGATTTGAAATGAGCTGACTCAATGTCCACCAGCAAGCCATTGCTGAAATCCACTGCAGCTACTTGGTCAAATGGACCCTGGACAAGGCATCTGGGACAACATTCAGCTTCCTGTTTCTGTGTTGGATACTGAACCGGAAACCTTGCAGTTTTAAAGCCCATCTTACATAATTACAGTGAACTCCTGGCCCTCTACATAGGCTCTGAATCTTTTTATGCTCATCAGAGCAGCGAGGCATTCCTGCTCTGTAACCGTATACTTTTTTTGGGCTTTGTTAAGCTTCTTCGAAACAAGCGTGTCATGGTTTGAGAGGCATTACAGAGACCAAACGGCATGACTTTATAATGATACAAGGGCCTCCTTGGAACCGTGAATGCAGTTTTACACCTAGATGCCCGATCCAAGGGGATCTGCCAATATGCGTCCTTCAGACGTGGCTCCGCTGCTTGCCCTTAGGGCGACCACTCTGACCCTTCCGTCCAGCCCTGCGGTTGTTCCGACCACTCTTCCAAAGAGCCACTGTTGAGGGGGCAGGTTGTCCTCGGCGACGATTACGTGGTCGCCTTCCTTTATGTTTGGCTCCTTCTGGTGCCACTTGCATCTTATTTGTAATCCCAGCACATACTCTTGGGACCATCGCTGCCAGAACATTTGCCTGGCTGACGAGACAAGCCGCCATCGCTTTAAGCAGCTCAGACCCTCCTGGTCCGGGGTCCCGGGTGCTGGGGGTGCGATGAGCGGCCCGCCTGTCAGCAGGTGCCCGGGAGTCAGCGCGTCTCCGTCGCTTGGGTTTGGGCTTAGGGGTCCTAGCGGGCGCGAGTTGAGTACCGCCTCGATCCCGACCAGCACGGTGTCCAGCTCCTCTGCGGTGAGAAGAGCTCTTCCGACTGCCCGTAGGAGTAGGCCCTTGGCAGACTTCACACCGGCCTCCCAAAGTCCGCCCATGTGCGGTGCTCGAGGCGGTATGAAGGCAAACTCGCACCCGCTTCTTGACGCAAATTCGCGCATCGCGTCCGCTTCCGCCTCTATCTTCCTCCGCAGTTCGCTGAAGTGGCGACTTGCTCCGACGAAATTTGTCGCGTTGTCGCAGTTCACGCGTTGCGGACATCCTCGACGACCGACGAACCTTTGGAATGCCAACAAGAAGGAATTAGTCGTCAAATCGGAGACAATTTCTAAATGAACCGCCTTGGACGCAAAACAGACAAATAACGCTATGTAGGACTTATAAGGGGGCCTTCCACGAATTTTCAGAGTCGTATAGACTGGGCCACAAAAATCAACGCCACATACTGAAAATGGGCGGAGAGCACGGAGCCGGTCTGCGGGTAAGTTGCCCATCATTTGGGTCTGGAGTAGCGGCTTGCATTTAAAGCAACGAATACACGACCTAACTGTCGCCCTGCAGACCGCCTGAGCATTAACTATCCAAATGCGTTGTCTAAGGATACTCACGAGTGCTCGTGGGACGGCATGAAAATTCGTTTGATGCAGATAGCGAACGTATGTCTGCACAAACTGCGAGCGTTTTGTCAATAAAAATTTCAATATCTTTCAATATCTTCTTGAGACTCATTTTTCTGTGTTATTTCGACTATTTTTAGAAACGCCTCGTCGTATTCTACGGATGACGGAATTTTATCAAAGTTGAGACTTTTGTCTTTGCATTTTCGGATGAAGCGGAACACGAAAACGAGCACTCTTAGCAGTTTGAAGTGTGACGAGTATCCCTCGATTAAATCCACTAAATAAATTGGCTTGGCCGCGACGGTCAGTCCGACTGATTTCTTTCGACTTTCCTCTGTAGCTCTTCTTCGGAAAGCTCGAAGTGTGGATTTCTGGGCCAGCTCTCTTCTTCAATCTTTAGGAACGCTGGTCCACAAAACCAGATCGACTGCACGATTTCCTCTACGTCACAACCTTACGAAACTATGTCTGCTGGGTTCTGTTTTGTTGGCACATGCCGCCACGTAGCTTCACTTGACCACTCTTGAATCGGCGCTACTCGGTTCGCAACGAATTTTGACAACGACGAAGGGTGGGATCGGATCCAATGAAGAGTAACTTCTGAATCTGACCAGTATATTATTTTTTCAATTGGAACCTTGAGTAGCGATTTGATTCGGTGCCAAGGTCTGCAAGAAGGTGAGCGGCACATAACTCAGTCAACAAGGAGACCTCGAAACATTCTGCAGTCTTTCTACGGATATAGACGCAGGCTCCATAAGCTCTTGAATCGGTGACATGGGATCAGTATGCACAAATCGAGGTATGGTAATCTTCTTCAACTGACCCAAGGATTATTTTATTAAGTTGCATGCTGTTTCAATGTTCATAGGAATTGACTCATCCCAATCTAGCTTGTTAAGCCAAAGCTCCTGCAGTAGGATCTTTCCCTTAATTTTTTTTTTTTTTTTATTTATTTATTTAATTAACAATTATCTGTTAATAATGGTACTTACTTACTAAAGGCGGAAAAAGATAAGTTAAAAGTTAGCTAAATTTAAATGATTATAAATATTGCATGCAATTAGTTTAAGAGACAGTTCAGGGGATAGGGTTTGACAGAGGGAGTTATAATTATGGCATAAAACCCTAAAAGGTTCATGATCAGCATAATTAGATCTACATATGGGTAGACGGATAGGACTAAAAGTACGGGTAGGTCTAGATGGAACGGCCAAGTCAATCTGACCCAAGAGAGTTTGGGAGTCAACAGTCCCAAGAAGGAGCTTGTGCACGAACATTACGCCATTGCATATTCTGCGATGGTGCAACGACGGCAGGTCAATAAGATTTACCCTAGACCGGTAGGGTGGCAAGATTCTACCTGAGTCCCAGTTAAAGTTCCGAAGGGCAAAAATTAAAAATTGCTTTTGCACGGATTCAATAACAGCCTGCTGTTCTTTATACTGCGGGCTCCACACACAAGAACAATACTCCAATATAGGACGTACTAACGAGATGTACAGTTGTTTCGTAACGTACGGGTCGTCAAACTCCTTGGACCAACGCTTGATGAACGCTAAAACACCCTTGGCTTTATTTACATTTGCAGCTATATGGGTCTTAAAATACATCTTATGATCAAAAAGGACTCCGAGGTCATTTGAACTCGAAATTCGTTCAAGGACATGATTTCCTAGAACATATGGGACAAAATGAGGAGCGCGACGGTAAAATGTCATAAGTTTGCATTTGGAAAGGTTCAGAAAAAGAAGATTAGTTGAACACCACAATAGTAGTTCACTTAGATCAAGTTGAAGGCGTGTGTGCAAATACCAATCAGAGTAAGAAAGACAAATTTTGACATCATCAGCATATATTAATGTAGTAGAGTATGTTATGACTTGAGGAAGGTCATTCACAAATAAAATGAACAGAAGCGGGCCCAGATGACTTCCCTGTGGCACACCTGAAGTAACATTTACAGTATTTGACAACACGTTAGAAAACAAAACACGTTGAGTGCGGTTAGAGAGATAGGACAAAATCCAATCTAGAAGATTCGTTGGGAACCCTAATAAAGAGAGCTTGTGAATAAGCAGAGCATGGTTCACAGAATCGAATGCCTTGCTGAAGTCAGTAAAAACTACATCCATCTGCGAACCAATTTGAAAACCACGGTGGATTAGGTTAGAAAACTCAAGAAGGTTAGTCGATGTTGAACGATGTCTGAAAAAACCGTGTTGCGACGGAGATATCAAGCTGCAACAAAGATGTTGCAGTTGCCGGGTGACCAGGAACTCAAGAAGCTTCGGGATGGCGGAAAGCTTTGCGATACCACGATAGTTTTCAATGTTTAATCTTGAACCTTTTTTGTGAAGCGGAATGATATAGGACTCATTCCAAATTACTGGGAGACAAGACTGTTCCAAAGAGAGGTTGAAGAGAAAGGTCAAGGGTTTGCAAAGGGACTGGGCACAGTGTTTTAAGATGCAACTTGGTACCTTATCTGGACCCGCAGAAAACGATATGTCCATAGATGACAAACCTTCCAGAACAACGCTTTCCTCGAAAAAGGGCAGAAAAATGCTGTTAGCTTGAGGTAGCTGGTACGGATACGGAGTGGATGCGTTGTAAATATGAGACGAGTACGTTGTTTGGAAAAAATTAGCGAATAAATTAGCAATACCAACAGCAGAAGCTTCTGTTTTGTTCTGGTAATGAAGGGACGGAGGAAAAACGTTTGACTTGCGCTTAGAGTTAACGAACGAATAGAATTTTTTAGGATCACTACGAAAGTTTCTACTACATTGTGAAAGGTAATGATTATAACACTGACTATTGACGGCAAGGAACAGAGAGCGAGCGGAGGAGTATAGAGCTAAAGCCAACGTGGAGCCCGACTTCTGGTACTTTTTATAGAGCCGGGATTTATTATTTTTTAAGTATGATAAATACTTGGAGAACCAAGGAGGCTTGGACGATACAGGTACAGTGATATCTGGAACAACGTATTTAGGGCGGAGTAAATAGAACTATAAAACGAGTTAACAGTTGCATCTATGTTCGGTAATGAATAAAGAAACGACCAATCAACACGCGAGAGATGTAGATCTAAATCGATAAAGTTTGTTTTGCGAAAACACTTTATGTGACAAGGAGCCATGGAACTGTCAACACATCCAGATTGTGTACACTCCAGTGATATCAACAAAGTTGGATGGTAAGGATCTTCAGGGAGAGATATTGGACTTGCTCTAGATACCGTAGCAAGAGAACCATCGTTAACAAAAACGAGGTCAAGAAGTCTGTCCCTCATGTTTTTAACGGCATTAATTTGGACAAGGGAACTATCCGTTAGCCCATTGATAAAGTCATTATGGCAATTGGGAAACAATAGGTTAGCGTCATCACAAGGCAGCCAAGAAAGAAATGGGAGGTTAAAGTCCCCCATGACAATAATTCGATCATGGCACCCTAATGCAGAAACAACAATGTTAATTGCTGAGAGGTGGTGTAAGTAAAGCTCAGCATCAGACCTGGGAGGAATGTAAGAGCAGGTTAAATAGAAAAATGCGGAGCCAACACGAACTTTGACTGCAACAAATTCAATTCCGTGAATGTTATTAAATGGGAATAACTCAGATGAGAAAACAGATTTAACTGCAATCAGAACCCCACCTGCAAAAGATGGGCGGTCCATTCTATAAATAGTGTAACTATCAATGAAAATTTCATGATCATTGACAGAGGAGTTAAGCCAGGTTTCGGTAAACGCGATGGCATCGAAATCAAAGGACGCGCTATTAGTATGAATTTGACGCAATTTTCCCAGCAAACTGCGAACGTTCTGATAGTGCATGGAAAAATAGTACATCAGTTTTTTGGAGCATGTTCAGTTATTCTAGGATTCGAGTTCGAATCTTTGAGAAGGAACTCATGCACAATTGTATGCTCAGGCCATATTGACGGTTTTAGAGAACTGGATAGTAAAGAATCAGGGAGAAGATATGTTGCGCTTATGTTTAAATGTAAATTTAGTCACAACTATATCAACAGGCGAGGTGTTAAGTTTAGAGGAGAGATGTTGTTTAACATCCACTGTTGTAGCCTCAGGAATAAGACGAGAAACAAATATTGCTTTCCGAGGGACCACTGCTCTAAGTTGAAGTCCCGAGCGAGATCGAGATGGTGGAGCCACTCCTAAAAGAGATCTCGGTCCAAGGGCAGAGGAATTGGCAGCAATGGTTGTAGCAGGAATTGGAGCAGAAATTGGAGCAGGAATTGGAGCAGGAATTGGAACAGGAATTGGAGCAGGAATTGGAGCGGGAGTTGGCAAGACGTCGTCAGCAACCAGCACACCCGCACTAGGAGCACTCACCGCGTCAGAAGTGACGGCCACATTGCTCGGTGTAAAGAACTCCGGAGCCACCGTTGGCGGATTTACAGACAACGGCGTGGCATGACTACACGGAAATGCTGCCGATGGATTAAGGTGGGAGGCAGGCGTACCAATCGGATTAGATTGCAAGAGATTGGTATCATTATGCGGAATTTTCCGTCTAGGCGATTCGCTCAAGAGTTTGAGCCCAAGAAACTGTGATTCAAGGGCAAGAAAATTCTCGTTGAGAGCAACAAATTGTTTCCGGACATCCAGAAACCCAGTACGAGTCTGTCTTATAAATGTGCGCATTTCGGCCTCAATCTCCCGACAAGCCAGACATGACCAAGACAGGCCCATGCGTTTCGAGATTAGATCATTCAACCGGCCAAAATTTCCACCACCAGCACATTTTATGTGGGCAAAATTTTCGCACAGCCAGCAGCTAAGAAATGAATCACCAATGATAACACCACCGAATTCACATTTCTTTGCACTACAAACGATTGCCATTATTGACAGCAGTAGAATCACTGTGCACGAATAATAAAAGAGCGGAGTTAGATCGCAGGTAAAGTAGGAGAGCAGACAGCAGAGCGAGCCAGACAATCAGCTGCAGCAGCAATAATTCAAAGCAGATGATCCAACGAAGTGCAGAAAACGAGCAGTAAACTCACCAAAGCAGAGACACAAAAGAAAAGTCCACAGAGAGGGAGAGTATAATCAATCCAGAGAGAGTGAGAGCAACAATGCGAGCAGCCCGCTTATGCTCACGAGAGAGTGTGGGCGATGCAAACTCTGATGCGCGAGAACAGTGCACACCGAAGAAGCGATAACGAAAAGCAGACTGAGCAAAAAAAACAATAACAAATTGCCTGCACGACTCCGATGCGTTACGATTGCAATATTGAATTTATATTAAACACTTGTTTACTAACAAAACACTGGTGGTTAACACAAAGTAGAATCAAATTAAAGAGATGCGATAATATATCAAAACAAAGTCACAACAATGTTGTATGATATTTAGGCAAAGGGCGGAGAATGCGGGAGCAAGAAAAAAACACAACCGGCTTAAGCAAGAGCTAGAAGCGTTACTAAAGGACTTAACAAGCCAAGGGGGTCAAACAGCTTTGATGTCACCGATAATATGTTCCGTTTTGTCGCTCGGAGACCCATAACTGACGTGTCAATTTGGAACTTAAAGACGTCTTCGTGTGGCAGCCACGATATTCCTAACGCCTTAGTTGACCCTGAGTCCGAGATCGTTATCGGTTTAACTGTGCTCTCGGATGCGGTGACCTCAGGTGAGTTCGAAAACCATTTAGTCAATTCAAACCCAGCGGTTTGAAGAACCTGAGCCACATCAGGCTTAATTGTCTTTAACTCCTCTACGAAACCAGCACCAGTCAACATGTCATCGACATAGAAGTCGGTGTCAATAAATTCAGCAGCTTTAGGGAATGAGAGTTTTGCAGACTTACTCAACCTCTTCAAACACCGAATAGCCAAAAATGGGGCTGGTCCAGTCTCATATTTTACGGTGTTGAGCTGGTATATTCTCAAGGACTCAGACGGGTCTCTTCTCCACACTATGAGCTGGAATTGTCTATCTGCATCAGCGACCCAGACTTGGCGATACATCTTCTTGACATCGGCTGTCAAGGCGTACCTGTGTAGTCTGAATCGGAGCAATGTCGAATACAGCTCATCCTGTATCGTAGGACCGACCATCAATATGTCGTTCAAGGCCACCTGAGAGGACGTTTTACAAGACGCATCGAAAACGACGCGGAGCTTGGTCGACGTGCTTTGTGGCCTCAACACACACTGATGTGGAATGAAATAATGTGTAGTTTTGGGGATTGTGTTGTCTGTGGTAGACATGTGACCCAAGGAGAGGTACTCTTCCATGAACTCCAAGTACATTTTCTGTAACTCGGGGTCACGAGACAATCTTTTTTCAAGCGATAAAAACCGCCGTTTAGCCACTTCAAAGGAGTTGCCTAAGATACTGGGATCTGATTTGAACGGCAGTCTTACTTCAAACCGACCTGAAGGCACGACCTGAGTAGTCCTTCTATAATGCTTTTCACATAACTTGTGTTCAGGAGATAAAGACTTTTTAGAAGACGGCAATTCTTCCAGTGACCAAAACTTTTGTAATGTATTGTCGATGTGTATCACTGACTCTTCTCGACAACTCAAACAATTCCTAGCTTCTTGGGTGGCAGTCACCTTTGGAGTGTATCTGCCCGACACAATCCAACCGAGAAGCGTTTTCTGCACAGTTGGATAGTCAGGACCTTGTCGAATCTGATCAACAGATAAAAGTTCGAAAAATGTTTCTGCACCTATCAACATATCTATCTTCTGTGGCTTGAAGAAATATGGGTCTGCAAGTGGTAAGTTCTTCGGGATTTTCCAGTCACTCACGTTAAGTGTCTGATCAGGGTGATACCCCGAAATGGACCTTAGAATCCAGAAATCAACCGAAAACTCACTACCAGTAATTCGCGACTTCACCACCGTGTGTATCTTTTTCTTGACTTGTGAATTGGATTCACCAATACCAAGCAAGTTGATACACGACTCCTCCCTACGGATCTGTAAGCGCTGTGCTAAGTCCTCAGTTATAAAATTGGTTTGAGACCCCGAGTCAAGCAGAGCTCGGGCCAAAACATGTTCACCATTATTTGTTCGGACGCTTACGATCGACGTAGCCAGAATAACTCTATCCATAGCTGTCGCATGGAGAGCATGCGAAGTGGAAGGTTGATTCTGATTGGGAGGAGGAGAAGAATTCTCTGGGGGTGATGGTAACGCCAGACTTTTATTCGCCACTGTGTACCTATGCAATAAGGTATGGTGTGAGCAGCCACACACTCGACACTTCTTAGCTTTGCATCGTTCTACAGAGTGGCCTGGCTGCAGACAATTGATGTACAAGGATGCAGTTTTTGCGAATTCGAACCTTTGCATTACTGCCAGCCGACCAAATGGACTGCAATCTGTCAACAAATGGCCTTTCGCATTGCAGTAGCTGCATTGTTGGTTTTTGGTATTCGCGGTGATTGTACCAGCTTTCTGCTCC
The DNA here is from genome assembly GCF_003286085.1 of Drosophila persimilis. Classification (NCBI taxonomy): domain Eukaryota; kingdom Metazoa; phylum Arthropoda; class Insecta; order Diptera; family Drosophilidae; genus Drosophila; species Drosophila persimilis. The sequence goes on from NW_020825529.1 coordinate 129,674, forward strand.
GGCTTTGGTTTGATGTCTGATGCTGTCTGCGATGTCTGCGATTAAGCAACTTTTCACAGTCCGTCCAAAGTGGCAGTTTGTCATAATCGAGCTGTTCTTCCCATTTCTCTTTGGTCACCGGATCGACTCTGCTCAAGACGAGATGAATAATCATCGCATTCGAGATCTTTTTATCATCGCCTATCGACAACAACGAACCATATATGGATGAGGCGGTGTCGATAAGGTTCCTTAAGGACGATGCTGATTGCTGGGTCATTTCGGGAAGACTAAGTAGGGCATCAATGTGATTTTTAAAGATCAGACAATCATTATCGTAGACCCGTTTTAAGCTAGCCATTGCTTTCTCGTAGTTGGTCTCGGTTACTTGGAAAGCCCTAACTGTTACCACCGCTTCACCGGAGAGACACGAAAGCAAATGGTTGAACTTTACGATAATTGGAATGCTTTGGTCATTGTGAACTAGAGCCCCAAATAAACCTATGAAGTTTTTAAAGTCCGAAAAGTTGCCGCTGAACTGCGGCAGAGCTAACTTCGGATGGCGAGCACGAGTTGGGCCACAATAAGTTGGTACAGCCGGTATTGTCTCATCAGTCTTTAATGTCTTTAATGTCTTTAATGCGCAAATGAGAGACATTAATTTTGCCTTTGTGACAATTGAGAGTTCTTCCAACTCGACTCCAAATTCATCGTCAATGTCTATATCTTCAATCTTCTCTTGAAGTTCGCGTGCCGTGTCAATGCTACGCATCAGCGCTTCGAGTCTGCACTCGAGCTCCGTCAATACCAGCGGAATATCCCCCGCTTCTGAACGGTCCGCTAATAAACGAATGCCTTTAACACGGCAACTGCGCTTTTTTTTCAGCTCTTCAAGGGCAATATTGTTGGCTTTTGAGGTCATATTGATTCTCAATACAAGCAACTGAATGCGAAAGATCGTTTCTAATAATCGTTTTTAATGCCGAGGCACTCAATGAAATAATGGGTAATGGGTACCCAAACGAGGTGAAAAACCAATATACCCGACAAATTTAGGGTAGAGCGTCGCTTGGCTGGCGCGTACACGAAAACCACACAAGAATAGCAACGAACAGCAATGGTGACAAGCGAAAACGAAAAATTTCACCGCTGTAGTTCTGAAGAATGGATGTTGTGTATACGTATGCACCGACAACGATCGACGCTAAATTGATTTGCGAGGCACGACTTTGTCTTAATTGATATATGGATCCTACTGACACCAAACGAATATACCCGACGAAAACAGGGTAGCGCGTCACTTGGTGTTTGGTTTGGATCAAGCGCGCCAAACAAAAGAACAACGATAAGCAAAGGTGAAGAGCGAAAGCGAGACGAAAAAATTCACCGCTGCAGCTGCGTATTGGTATGCGTGCTTGGCCAACGACCCAACTATACATATATTTGACATAACGAAAACGAGAAAGGGGAAAGGGGTGACAGCGATTGCAGTTGAAATGAATTATATGTGTAGTTATTGCCTCCAAGAGGGTTAGATGTACATATGTATATATGTATTAATATATATGCTCAACTCTAACTACAGCATGCAATCGAGCTCTACTATGTCATAAGTATGGGCCAAGAATTGAAAGCGAGGTGCAATTGTTTCAGCACAAGACAATAATTGCGAGTTTTTTAATCTTTTCGTCTTCACTCGAGCTTTCTATTTTTTGCACAAAGTACCTCTTGAGAAGATTGGAAATTCCAGGTGCTGTACTCTCCTCTTCTTATGCTGGATGCTCCACTTGGATCTCCTTTGGTAGATGGTATATGTATATATCTCCTTTTGTATATAGCTGCAGACAGGGTATTGCACGACCGACGCGGTGATTTTTAGTTTTGTTTGTTGAATTTTTTGCACACACGTCACGGTCAATTTGGCAATTTAGCTGCAGCACATATGCATGTACATGTAGGTATACTAGATTTTGGCTATTGATCTTTTCTCCACTGTGTCACTGTCACTTTTGCCTTCCACTTTAATTAATACGTTTAAATTGCAAGTCCACCCGGGGGCGCCATGAAATTTTAGAATAGTTTTTCTAAATAAAAGATACCGAAAAAACTTTGGTGACTGCAATTTTGTACTTTTAATACGACGAAAAAAGGAATGCGTGCGTTCGGTTTCATAGATTTTTCTCGCCTTTTCTTCATATATTAAAACAATTTCTTCTGTGCCTACCTTACCTACGGTGGCAAAGCGGGGCGAATTCGCCAAGAGCGAGAGAGCGAGCTTTTATTGCGCTCCCGCTTTGCCCTAGCCTAACTTACACTAGACTTCATAAAATACGATCCTAATAACAATTATTATTAGCCAAATGGCGCTACATACAGCTTTTGTTTTGCTTGGAGTCTGGAATGCCCTCAATATTATATTCAATAATACTTTCTTCATCTAGCTGGGATTGACTTGCCAAGTTACACATGCTATACAAATATTCAATTAAAGTCTCCTTATGGGTCTTCTTTCTATTTATACCCGATACTCAAAATGAGTATTGGGGTATATTAGATTTGTGGTAAAAGTGTATGTGTGTAACGTCCAGAAGTAATTGTTTCCGACCGCATAAAGTATATATATTCTTGATCAGCATCAATAGCCGAGTCGATTGAGCCATGTCTGTCTGTCCGTCTGTCCGTCCGTCCGTCTGTCCGTCTGTCCGTCCCCTTCAGCGCCTAATGCTCAAAGACTATAAGAGCTAGAGCAACGATTTTTGGATCCAGACTTCTGTGATATGTCACCGCTCCAAAAATATTTCAAAACTTTGCCCCGCCCACTTCCGCCCCCACAAAAGGCGAAAATCTGTGGCATCCACAATTTCGACGATACGAGAAAACTAAAAACGCAGAATCGTAGAAGATAACTATATCTTCTAGAGTGCAAAATCTGAACCAGATCGTATAATTATTACAGCCAGAATCACGAAAACAATTTCACTCTTTCTCGATCTGTCTCACTCTAACACACAGGTTTCATGGTCGGTTTTGCCAATTGCAAAATATGAGTTCAAGGATCTCAGAACCCATAAGAGCTAGAGCAACCAAATTTGGTATCCACACTCCTGTGATATCGGACCTTGACCGTTTTGTGTCAAAATTTCGCCACACCCCCTTCCGCCCCCGCAAAGGACGAAAATCTGAGGCAACCACAAATCTCAGAGACTATTAAGGCTAGAGTAACCAAATTTGGTACACACACTCCTTTAAGATGTCACTATAAAACGTATATCTCAGAATTTCGCCCCACCCCCATCCGCCCCCACAAAGGACGAAAATATGTTGCATCCACAATATTGCAGATTCGAGAAAACTAAAAACGCAGAATCATAGAGAATGACTATATCTATCCGGTTGCTGAATTTGGATCAGATCAGATAATTTTTGTAGCCAAAAGGAACAAATCAATTTGCATTGGCTACGCAGCGCCCGACGTCACGCTCAGACTGATTTTCTGTCTCTCTCGCACGCATTCTTTGTCGTGTCGTTTAATATTAGCGGCGTCTGCCGGAGGAGAGCCATACTGACAAATATCGGGTATAACTGTAGAGTTTCGGTGTCCGCAGCAACTCACAACGTTTCCCCTCGTTTCTAATAGCTTATGAACTTGCTTTGCCGCTAACTTCTCACTAAATTCGTCCCCAGTTATATTGATTTTTTCTTCGTATATAGATTCTTCGTTTTCGTCTTTATCTAGTCTAAAATACGAATATAATCTCTCCCGTAAAACTGATTTAACACCTGAATGCTGCAGATGTAGCTCTTTCAATTTTTCTCTCAACTCTGCTACGGTTAGGTCTAAGATTTCTTCGCGTTGCATATTACACTATTAGCTAAAATATAGTTTACGTTGAATCCGCTTCCTAAAATTTGTAACACCTTAAATCTGTTCTGTATATTCAATACTTGCGTATACAGACATCAGGTGGGAGAATCGTCTTTTCCAATACACGCAGACAAACGATGCGTTCTTCTTCTTTGTCTTCTTCACGTCGTTGTCGTTCGCAGGGTATACAAGCCGCACGGGGCCGTGCGAAGTGCCACTGTTGTTGTTTTCGTCGTTTGCTGCTTTCCTCTTTTCTGCACGTTCGCAATCTGAACGTCTCTTCAGTCCTCTTTGCTCTGTACTTTCGTCGTTGCCTTTACACTCTTTCCCGTTTGCCTTGCTCTTTTGACGAAAACGAATAGTGTCGTTTTGCGTCCGCTTTCCGCTTTATTTTCGGGTCTGCGTTTATTTTGTAGCCTCGTCGTTTTGTAGCTCTGTAGCTCTACGTTGTTAGCTACCTCTGCTCTCTGCACAAAACGAATAGTGTCGTTTTGCGTCCTCTTTCCTCTTTATTTTCGTTTCTCACTGCCGCTTCTCGGCAACTGCTTTCGTCTGATCTTCGTGGCTTCGTTGGTCGTAATTTCACAATTTTGCGCAAAACTTGATGGTATTGGCAACTTGTACACGAATACACATTCACTTGTGGTTCTATCCCGGATGAGCCCCCAAATTGTAGGGGTCCTTGGTGAGCTCCCTACAAGTGAGTAAGAATCCGCTCCAGAAACTCCATCAAATATAAGCCACACATCGTTGTATTGTCTTTTTTTTAATAAATGGTTAGAATAAGTTTCTTTTTCTTAACACGTTCCTATCTGCACGTCTACTCGCTCCCGCAGTCGATACTTAGCTATCGATATATCTTCCTATCATACCCTTGCATCATGGTTAAAACTATGGCGGCACCTCGTGGTAGCCGAGAATTTAAGAGAATTCCGATACAAGATATAACGAGGGGGAACGTTGTGAGTTGCTGCGGACACCGCAACTCTACAGTTATACCCGATACTAAGTCAGTATGGCTCTCCTCAGGCAGACGCCGCTAATATTAAACGACACGACAAAGAGTGCGTGCGAGAGAGACAGAAAATCAGTCTGAGCGTGACGTCGGGCGCTGCGTAGCCACTGCAAATTGATTTGTTCCCTTCGGCTATAAAAATGATCTGATCTGATCCAGATTCAGCAATCTGGTAGATTTGATCATTATCTATGATTCTGCGTTTTTAGTTTTCTCGTATCCTCAATATTGTGGATGCAACAGATTTTCGTCTTTTGTGTGGGCGGAAGGGGGTGTGGCGAAATTTTGACACAAACCGGTCAAGGTCCGATATCACAGGAGTGTGGATACCAAATTTGGTTGCTTTAGCTTTTATGGGTTCTGAGATCCTTGAACTCATATGTTGCAATTGGCAAAACTGACCATGAACCCTGTGTGTTAGAGAGACAGAGCGAGAAAGAATGAAATTGTTTTCTTGATTCTGGCTGTAATAATTGAACGATCTGGTTCAGATTTTGCACTCTAAAAGATATAGTCATCCTCTACGATTCTGCGTTTTTAGTTTTGTCGTATCCTCAATATTGTGGATGCAACAGATTTTCGTCCTTTGTGTGGGCGGAAGGGGGTGGGTCGAAATTTTGAGATATACGTTTTATAGTGAGATCTAACAGGGGTGCGGATACTAAATTTGGTTACTCTAGCGTTAATAGTCTTTGAGATTTGTGGATGCCCCAGATTTTCGTCCTTTGCGGGGGTGGAAGGGGGTGTGGCGAAATTTTGACACAAAACGGTCAAGGTCCGATATCACAGGAGTGTGGATACCAAATTTGGTTGCTCTAGCTCTTATGGGGTCTGAGATCCATGAACTCATATTTTGCAATTGTCAAAACCGACCATGTGTGTTAGAGAGACAGAGAGAGAAAGAATGAAATTGTTTTCTTGATTCTGGCTATAATAATTCTACGATCTGGTTCAGATTTTGCACTCTAGAAGATATAGTCGTCTTCTACGATTCTGCTCTTTTAGTTTTCTCGTATCGTCGAAATTGTGGATGCCACAGATTGTCGTCCTTTGTGGGGGCGGAAGTGGTCTTCTTTTTGTAGCCAAAAGGAACAAATCAATTTGCATTGGCTACGCAGCGCCCGCCGGAGGAGAGCCATACTGACTTAGTATCGGGTATAACTGTAGAGTTGCGGTGTCCGCAGCAACTCACAACGTTCCCCCTCGTTTCTAATAGCTTATGAACTTGCTTTGCCGCTAACTTCTCACTAAATTCGTCCCCAGTTATATTGATTTTTTCTTCGTATATAGATTCTTCGTTTTCGTCTTTATCTAGTCTAAAATACGAATATAATCTCTCCCGTAAAACTGATTTAACACCTGAATGCTGCAGATGTAGCTCTTTCAATTTTTCTCTCAACTCTGCTACGGTTAGGTCTAAGATTTCTTCGCGTTGCATATTACACTATTAGCTAAAATATAGTTTACGTTGAATCCGCTTCCTAAAATTTGTAACACCTTAAATCTGTTCTGTATATTCAATACTTGCGTATACAGACATCAGGTGGGAGAATCGTCTTTTCCAATACACGCAGACAAACGATGCGTTCTTCTTCTTTGTCTTCTTCACGTCGTTGTCGTTCGCAGGGTATACAAGCCGCACGGGGCCGTGCGAAGTGCCACTGTTGTTGTTTTCGTCGTTTGCTGCTTTCCTCTTTTCTGCACGTTCGCAATCTGAACGTCTCTTCAGTCCTCTTTGCTCTGTACTTTCGTCGTTGCCTTTACACTCTTTCCCGTTTGCCTTGCTCTTTTGACGCTTTCCGCTTTATTTTCGGGTCTGCGTTTATTTTGTAGCCTCGTCGTTTTGTAGCTCTGTAGCTCTTCGTTGTTAGCTACCTCTGCTCTCTGCACAAAACGAATAGTGTCGTTTTGCGTCCTCTTTCCTCTTTATTTTCGTTTCTCACTGCCGCTTCTCGGCAACTGCTTTCGTCTGATCTTCGTGGCTTCGTTGGTCGTAATTTCACAATTTTGCGCAAAACTTGATGGTATTGGCAACTTGTACACGAATACACATTCACTTGTGGTTCTATCCCGGATGAGCCCCAAATTGTAGGGGTCCTTGGTGAGCTCCCTAAAAGTGAGTAAGAATCCGCTCCAGAAACTCCATCAAATATAAGCCACACGTCGTTGTATTGTCTTTTTTTTAATAAATGGTTAGAATAAGTTTCTTTTTCTTAACACGTTCCTATCTGCACGTCTACTCGCTCCCGCAGTCGATACTTAGCTATCGATATATCTTCCTATCATACCCTTGCATCATGGTTAAAACTAGGTCAAGGTCCGATATCACAGGAGTGTGGATACCAAATTTGGTTGCTCTAGCTCTTATGGGTTCTGAGATCCTTGAACTCATATTTTGCAATTGGCAAAACTGACCATGAAACCTGTGTGTTAGAGAGACAGAGCGAGAAAGAATGAAATTGTTTTCTTGATTCTGGCTGTAATAATTGAACGATCTGGTTCAGATTTTGCACTCTAAAAGATATAGTCGTCTTCTACGATTCTGCTTTTTTAGTTTTCTCGTATCGTCGAAATTGTGGATGCAACAGATTTTCGTCCTTTGTGTGGGCGGAAGGGGGTGGGTCGAAATTTTTAGATATACGTTTTATAGTGAGATCTAACAGGGGTGCGGATACTAAATTTGGTTACTCTAGCGTTAATAGTCTTTGAGATTTGTGGATGCCCCAGATTTTCGTCCTTTGCGGGGGTGGAAGGGGGTGTGGCGAAATTTTGACACAAAACAGTCAAGGTCCGATATCACAGGAGTGTGGATACCAAATTTGGTTGCTCTAGCTCTTATGGGTTCTGAGATCCATGAACTCATATTTTGCAATTGTCAAAACCGACCATGTGTGTTAGAGAGATAGAGAGAGAAAGAATGAAACTTTTTTCATGATTCTGGCTATAATAATTCTACGATCTGGTTCAGATTTTGCACTCTAGAAGATATAGTCGTCTTCTACGATTCTGCTTTTTTAGTTTTCTCGTATCGTCGAAATTGTGGATGCCACAGATTTTCGTCCTTTGTGGGGGCGGAAGTGGTCTTCTTTTTGTAGCCAAAAGGAACAAATCAATTTGCATTGGCTACGCAGCGCCCGCCGGAGGAGAGCCATACTGACTTAGTATCGGGTATAACTGTAGAGTTGCGGTGTCCGCAGCAACTCACAACGTTCCCCCTCGTTTCTAATAGCTTATGAACTTGCTTTGCCGCTAACTTCTCACTAAATTCGTCCCCAGTTATATTGATTTTTTCTTCGTATATAGATTCTTCGTTTTCGTCTTTATCTAGTCTAAAATACGAATATAATCTCTCCCGTAAAACTGATTTAACACCTGAATGCTGCAGATGTAGCTCTTTCAATTTTTCTCTCAACTCTGCTACGGTTAGGTCTAAGATTTCTTCGCGTTGCATATTACACTATTAGCTAAAATATAGTTTACGTTGAATCCGCTTCCTAAAATTTGTAACACCTTAAATCTGTTCTGTATATTCAATACTTGCGTATACAGACATCAGGTGGGAGAATCGTCTTTTCCAATACACGCAGACAAACGATGCGTTCTTCTTCTTTGTCTTCTTCACGTCGTTGTCGTTCGCAGGGTATACAAGCCGCACGGGGCCGTGCGAAGTGCCACTGTTGTTGTTTTCGTCGTTTGCTGCTTTCCTCTTTTCTGCACGTTCGCAATCTGAACGTCTCTTCAGTCCTCTTTGCTCTGTACTTTCGTCGTTGCCTTTACACTCTTTCCCGTTTGCCTTGCTCTTTTGACGAAAACGAATAGTGTCGTTTTGCGTCCGCTTTCCGCTTTATTTTCGGGTCTGCGTTTATTTTGTAGCCTCGTCGTTTTGTAGCTCTGTAGCTCTTCGTTGTTAGCTACCTCTGCTCTCTGCACAAAACGAATAGTGTCGTTTTGCGTCCTCTTTCCTCTTTATTTTCGTTTCTCACTGCCGCTTCTCGGCAACTGCTTTCGTCTGATCTTCGTGGCTTCGTTGGTCGTAATTTCACAATTTTGCGCAAAACTTGATGGTATTGGCAACTTGTACACGAATACACATTCACTTGTGGTTCTATCCCGGATGAGCCCCAAATTGTAGGGGTCCTTGGTGAGCTCCCTACAAGTGAGTAAGAATCCGCTCCAGAAACTCCATCAAATATAAGCCACACGTCGTTGTATTGTCTTTTTTTTAACACGTTTTTTTCTTAACACGTTCCTATCTGCACGTCTACTCGCTCCCGCAGTCGATACTTAGCTATCGATATATCTTCCTATCATACCCTTGCATTATGGTTAAAACTAGGTCAAGGTCCGATATCACAGGAGTGAGGATACCAAATTTGGTTGCTCTAGCTCTTATGGGTTCTGAGATCCTTGAACTCATATTTTGCAATTGGCAAAACTGACCATGAAACCTGTGTGTTAGAGAGACAGAGCGAGAAAGAATGAAATTGTTTTCTTGATTCTGGCTGTAATAATTGAACGATCTGGTTCAGATTTTGCACTCTAAAAGATATAGTCATCCTCTACGATTCTGCGTTTTTAGTTTTGTCGTATCCTCAATATTGTGGATGCAACAGATTTTCGTCCTTTGTGTGGGCGGAAGGGGGTGGGTCGAAATTTTGAGATATACGTTTTATAGTGAGATCTAACAGGGGTTCGGATACTAAATTTGGTTACTCTAGCGTTAATAGTCTTTGAGATTTGTGGATGCCCCAGATTTTCGTCCTTTGCGGGGGTGGAAGGGGGTGTGGCGAAATTTTGACACAAAACGGTCAAGGTCCGATATCACAGGAGTGTGGATACCAAATTTGGTTGCTCTAGCTCTTATGGGTTCTGAGATCCATGAACTCATATTTTGCAAGAGAGAGAAAGAATGAAATTGTTTTCTTGATTCTGGCTATAATAATTCTACGATCTGGTTCAGATTTTGCACTCTAGAAGATATAGTCGTCTTCTACGATTCTGCTTTTTTAGTTTTCTCGTATCGTCGAAATTGTGGATGCCACAGATTTTCGTCCTTGGTGGGGGCGGAAGTGGTCTTCTTTTTGTAGCCAAAAGGAACAAATCAATTTGCATTGGCTACGCAGCGCCCGCCGGAGGAAAGCCATACTGACTTAGTATCGGGTATAACTGTAGAGTTTCGGTGTCCGCAGCAACTCACAACGTTTCCCCTCGTTTCTAATAGCTTATGAACTTGCTTTGCCGCTAACTTCTCACTAAATTCGTCCCCAGTTATATTGATTTTTTCTTCGTATATAGATTCTTCGTTTTCGTCTTTATCTAGTCTAAAATACGAATATAATCTCTCCCGTAAAACTGATTTAACACCTGAATGCTGCAGATGTAGCTCTTTCAATTTTTCTCTCAACTCTGCTACGGTTCGGTCTAAGATTTCTTCGCGTTGCATATTACACTATTAGCTAAAATATAGTTTACGTTGAATCCGCTTCCTAAAATTTGTAACACCTTAAATCTGTTCTGTATATTTAATACTTGCGTATACAGACATCAGGTGGGAGAATCGTCTTTTCCAATACACGCAGACAAACGATGCGTTCTTCTTCTTTGTCTTCTTCACGTCGTTGTCGTTCGCAGGGTATACAAGCCGCACGGGGCCGTGCGAAGTGCCACTGTTGTTGTTTTCGTCGTTTGCTGCTTTCCTCTTTTCTGCACGTTCGCAATCTGAACGTCTCTTCAGTCCTCTTTGCTCTGTACTTTCGTCGTTGCCTTTACACTCTTTCCCGTTTGCCTTGCTCTTTTGACGAAAACGAATAGTGTCGTTTTGCGTCCGCTTTCCGCTTTATTTTCGGGTCTGCGTTTATTTTGTAGCCTCGTCGTTTTGTAGCTCTGTAGCTCTTCGTTGTTAGCTACCTCTGCTCTCTGCACAAAACGAATAGTGTCGTTTTGCGTCCTCTTTCCTCTTTATTTTCGTTTCTCACTGCCGCTTCTCGGCAACTGCTTTCGTCTGATCTTCGTGGCTTCGTTGGTCGTAATTTCACAATTTTGCGCAAAACTTGATGGTATTGGCAACTTGTACACGAATACACATTCACTTGTGGTTCTATCCCGGATGAGCCCCAAATTGTAGGGGTCCTTGGTGAGCTCCCTACAAGTGAGTAAGAATCCGCTCCAGAAACTCCATCAAATATAAGCCACACGTCGTTGTATTGTCTTTTTTTTAATAAATGGTTAGAATAAGTTTCTTTTTCTTAACACGTTCCTATCTGCACGTCTACTCGCTCCCGCAGTCGATACTTAGCTATCGATATATTTTCCTATCATACCCTTGCATCATGGTTAAAACTAGGTCAAGGTCCGATATCACAGGAGTGTGGATACCAAATTTGGTTGCTCTAGCTCTTATGGGTTCTGAGATCCTTGAACTCATATTTTTCAATTGGCAAAACCGACCATGTGTGTTAGAGAGACAGAGCGAGAAAGAATGAAATTGTTTTCTTGATTCTGGCTATAATAATTATACGATCTGGTTCAGATTTTGCACTCTAGAAGATATAGGCATCTTCTACGATTCTGCGTTTTTAGTTTTCTTGTATCGTTGAAATTGTGGATGCCACAGATTTTCGCCGTTTGTGGGGGCGGAAGTGGGCGGGGCGAAGTTTTGAAATATTCTTGTAGCAGTGACATATCACAGAAGTCTGGATCCAAAACATCGTTGCTCTAGCTCTTATAGTCTTTGAGCACTGGGCGCCGAAGGGGACGGACAGACGGACGGACGGGCAGACGGACGGGCAGACGGACAGACAGACATGGCTCAATCGACTCGGCTATTGATGCTGATCAAGAATAAATATACGTTATGGGGTCGGAAAAGATTCCTTCTGGACGTTACACCCATCCACTTTTACCACAAATCTAATATACCCCAATACTCATTTTGAGTATCGGGTATAAAAAACGAGCGTCAACTTTGTGAGCAATTGCATGGGCCACGCATATTCGTATACCCGGTACTCAGTCAGAAATTTATACAATATATTTTATGGGATATGTTTTCATTTTCTTCCTTTTTTTTACATGTGTCTCATTTTCTATTCTCATACCAGCCGTTTTATCTCGCTCCCTACCGCCAGATCCCGCAGCCTTTTAAAACCACTTTCCAAAAACTATCTGGTTGACGGATATCCAGATGCTACAATGCATTTGACATTTGTAGCATACACCGTATAGCGATACGCTATCATAACGAGCTGATCTTTTTGTAGCGACCAGAGGAGCACGAAGAGCGAACGCAAAGAGAAGAACGAAAGAGCACCGCAAGAGCCTGGGCACAACAACAACCACGGCGAATATCGAGCAGAGGTTGAAATATTAAAATTGCAAATCGAGCTGCTGAAGCTGCAGAGCGAGAGGGAGAAGGAAGGGAGAGTAGAGAACACAACACCAGCCGCCAACAATGACGCTGGCGTCATGTTGCTAAATGCCGCCAAAGACATGTTGCCAACATATCATGGCAACATTTCTGGAAACAACGATGACGTCACAACTTGGATCGTGCAGTTTAAGGCCATTGCAAAAGTGAACAAATTGAAGAATGAGAAGCTACTAATGATGCTAATGTCGAAGCTTAAGGACAAAGAATTGGTGTGGCTGCATTCGAGTCCGGAGCACATGTCGTTGCCAATCGATCAGTTGTTGAACGTCATGGAAGACACTTTCCATCCCAAGGAAAGCAAGCTGTTGCTCCGCCGCAAGTTCGAGTCCCGTTCATGGGGACGTAACGAGGAGTTCTCAATGTACTTCAACGCCAAAGTGGCGCTGGCATCTTGCATAGTCATTGACGACGAGGAGTTTATCGACGGAGTCATCGAAGGTATCCCGGATGTAGGCCTGCGTAGGCAAGCCCACATGCAGTGCTTTGGTGCAACATATCAACTAGTCAAGGCGTTCGAGAAGATCATGCTGCCAAAGAAGTACGGTTCAACTGAGGGGGCAAGCACTGGAGCATAGCCAACACCCATTCGCTGCTACAACTGCAACTCTTTGGGCCACGTGGCAGGGGAGTGCCGCAAGCCCAAGCGCGAAAGCGGAGCGTGCTACGGATGCGGCAGCATGAGTCACCAGGTGTCACACTGTGACGAAAAGAAGAGCAAGGTACATAACGATTACATATACAAATTTAATATATACATTAGCAATTACAATAATAAATGCTTGTCCTTAGATTGCCTCATCGACTCAGGGAGCCCAATAAGTTTTATAAAGTTATCATGTCTAGAGCACCATTCGGAAAATAAACTAAATAAAGCGGAAGAGCGCTCACGATTCAGTTCAAATGAAATCAAAGAAGATGATTTATGTTTATATAAGTTTAACAAAGACAAGAAAAACAGAGAAATTGAATTTATTTTGAATAAAAATGCGGATTACGCTTATGTTGGACTAAACAATAGCAAACTTAACATCTTTGGTAAAATACCCAGTTTTGTAATTATTAACAAAAATCGAATCAACGGGCGCAGCGTAGCCACTGCATATTGATTTGTTCCTTTTGGCTATAAAAATTATTTGATCTGATCCAGATTCAGCAATCTGATAGATATGGTCGTTATCTATGATTCTGCGTTTTTAGTTTTCTCGAATCTGCAATATTGTGGATGCAACACATTTTCGTCCTTTGTGTGGGCGGAAGGGGGTGGGGCGAAATTTTGAGATATACGTTTTATAGTGAGATCTAACAGGGGGGCGGATACTAAATTTGGTTACTCTAGCGTTTATAGTCTTTGAGATTTGTGGATGCCCCAGATTTTCGTCCTTTGCGGGGGCGGAAGGGGGTGTGGCGAAATTTTGACACAAAACGGTCAAGGTCCGATATCACAGGAGTGTGGATACCAAATTTGGTTGCTCTAGCTCTTATGGGTTCTGAGATCCTTGAACTCATATTTTGCAATTGGCAAAACCGACCATGAATCCTGTGTGTTAGAGAGACAGAGCGAGAAAGAATGAAATTGTTTTCTTGATTCTGGCTATAATAATTGAACGATCTGGTTCAGATTTTGCACTCTAAAAGATATAGTCATCCTCTACGATTCTGCGTTTTTAGTTTTCTCGTATCCTCAATATTGTGGATGCAACAGATTTTCGTCTTTTGTGTAGGCGGAAGGGGGTGGGTCGAAATTTTGAGATATATGTTTTATAGCGAGATCTAACAGGAGTGCGGATACTAAATTTGGTTACTCTAGCTTTAATAGTCTTTGAGATTTGTGGATGCCCCAGATTTTCGTCCTTTGCGGGGGCGGAAGGGGGTGTGGCGAAATTTTGACACAAAACGGTCAAGGTCCGATATCACAAGAGTGTGGATACCAAATTTGGTTGCTCTAGCTCTTATGGGTTCTGAGATCCTTGAACTCATATTTTGCAATTGGCAAAACCGACCATGAATCCTGTGTGTTAGAGAGACAGAGCGAGAAAGAATGAAATTGTTTTCTTGATTCTGGCTATAATAATTGAACGATCTGGTTCAGATTTTGCACTCTAAAAGATATAGTCATCCTCTACGATTCTGCGTTTTTAGTTTTCTCGTATCGTCGAAATTGTGGATGCCACAGATTGTCGTCCTTTGTGGGGGCGGAAGTGGTCTTCTTTTTGTAGCCAAAAGGAACAAATCAATTTGCATTGGCTACGCAGCGCCCGCCGGAGGAGAGCCATACTGACTTAGTATCGGGTATAACTGTAGAGTTGCGGTGTCCGCAGCAACTCACAACGTTCCCCCTCGTTTCTAATAGCTTATGAACTTGCTTTGCCGCTAACTTCTCACTAAATTCGTCCCCAGTTATATTGATTTTTTCTTCGTATATAGATTCTTCGTTTTCGTCTTTATCTAGTCTAAAATACGAATATAATCTCTCCCGTAAAACTGATTTAACACCTGAATGCTGCAGATGTAGCTCTTTAAATTTTTCTCTCAACTCTGCTACGGTTAGGTCTAAGATTTCTTCGCGTTGCATATTACACTATTAGCTAAAATATAGTTTACGTTGAATCCGCTTCCTAAAATTTGTAACACCTTAAATCTGTTCTGTATATTCAATACTTGCGTATACAGACATCAGGTGGGAGAATCGTCTTTTCCAATACACGCAGACAAACGATGCGTTCTTCTTCTTTGTCTTCTTCACGTCGTTGTCGTTCGCAGGGTATACAAGCCGCACGGGGCCGTGCGAAGTGCCACTGTTGTTGTTTTCGTCGTTTGCTGCTTTCCTCTTTTCTGCACGTTCGCAATCTGAACGTCTCTTCAGTCCTCTTTGCTCTGTACTTTCGTCGTTGCCTTTACACTCTTTCCCGTTTGCCTTGCTCTTTTGACGCTTTCCGCTTTATTTTCGGGTCTGCGTTTATTTTGTAGCCTCGTCGTTTTGTAGCTCTGTAGCTCTTCGTTGTTAGCTACCTCTGCTCTCTGCACAAAACGAATAGTGTCGTTTTGCGTCCTCTTTCCTCTTTATTTTCGTTTCTCACTGCCGCTTCTCGGCAACTGCTTTCGTCTGATCTTCGTGGCTTCGTTGGTCGTAATTTCACAATTTTGCGCAAAACTTGATGGTATTGGCAACTTGTACACGAATACACATTCACTTGTGGTTCTATCCCGGATGAGCCCCAAATTGTAGGGGTCCTTGGTGAGCTCCCTACAAGTGAGTAAGAATCCGCTCCAGAAACTCCATCAAATATAAGCCACACGTCGTTGTATTGTCTTTTTTTTAATAAATGGTTAGAATAAGTTTCTTTTTCTTAACACGTTCCTATCTGCACGTCTAGTCGCTCCCGCAGTCGATACTTAGCTATCGATATATCTTCCTATCATACCCTTGCATCATGGTTAAAACTATGGCGGCACCTCGTATTAGCCGAGAATTTAAGAGAATTCCGAT